>NW_018128267.1:18231-19300 GCF_001952655.1 Monopterus albus | reverse complement strand
TGTCAACTGTGGTGGCATGGTGTCTACACCTGGCCTTAACTTACGGTCACCACATAGCCACCACAAATCAGCCCTAGAGGTGCTATGCTGAAGAAACTCACTAGATGCATAGCCCTCATTATGCCTGATGATATTTAAGTCTTCTGAGCAATAACTTTTAGGCAACATTCCTACATTTACTCCTCTTCCAGTTCTAGTGAAACAGGAATAATTTCCAGGATAGACTACCACTGATGGGGGGATGTCAGGTCTTTGGACTGGCGGAAGGAGAAAATACAGAGTTCTACATTTTTCTTCAATAGGGACTGTTGCACTTCCAAACAATTTCACTGTACATCTAAGGCCCTCAGGATCATTTTGATTATTTAATTTGAAGGGGGCAGTACCTAAAGTTGGTCTAGCCTTAGCACAAGCTACACAATCAATATTATTAGTACTGACAGCTGTGTATTGAACCCATTTTAGCCACATGTTACCATCATCATATCTAGTTTCCATAGCTACTTTGTCTTCATAAGTAAAAGAGGTCAAATTTAAGTAATAGACCCCTGGAGAGTTTAAGGGACTTAGGTGAGCCTGTTGAGGTGGCACTACCTGCCCTACCCGAAAATGGAAGGGTCCCCTAAACCGTTTTCCTAACATATTCACTGCCAGCATAAATACGTGGTCTGCATCCTGTACTTTGGGATTGGTAAGAGTGATACCTAGCATCACTTTTTCATCTTGGATCCCCGCTTTATATATATGGAACATCTTTTTAAAATCTTGTGCATATTGCCAAGAATTGGGAATAAGGCCAAAATCTGTTCCAGTGTTAGCAACAACCTTCTCAAATCCCCAGCACATAGATGTAAGGTCACGATGAGGGGGAGGGAGAGGTAGCTTACGGGCAAAATTTCCTGGTCTTCGTATGCACACAAGGTATGGTTGTTGATGCATCACAGCAGCTGGTGCATTACATGGTAACACCTTGCAGGCGTCAATTTGTACTGCACAAGTTATTCCTTCCACACATCTAATCAGAATGCCTTCATTGCGAGAGGTCACGGTACGTGGGTTGCGAATCAAA
>NW_018128267.1:17291-17895 GCF_001952655.1 Monopterus albus | reverse complement strand
TGGACCGCATGTGATGTACACTCAGTTACCTTATACGGTCCAGTCCACCTGGGTTCAAGCCACTTGCGTTTGTGAACTTTCACTCGCACCCAGTCCCCCACCTGTATTGCTGGAGTCTCCACTGGAGTTGCCTCGGGTTCAGCCAACTGCACCTGTTTAGACAAGACTCGAATCATATTAGTCAATGCTTTCATGTAATCATCACAGCTCACCTGCCAGACATCCAAAGAGGGCATATGACCTCCCTCTCTGGGAGGTCCTGGCATGGGCCTTCCCGTCAGCAACTCATGAGGGGTCAGCTGAATCTTGACCCCTGGTGAGGTTCTCATGAACATGAGCACCAGAGGGAGAGCATCTACCCATGTGAGTTTAGTTCCATAACATATCTTTACTATTTTTCCCTTTAATGTTTGATTTGCCCTTTCAACTAGTCCCTGTAAAGCAGGGTGTTACATTGCTCCAAAACGGTATGTTATACTGAGAGCTTTCTCTATTTCAGCTAATTCCTTATTACTGAAATGTGATCTGTTGTCTGTACGGATACTTCTTGGAACGCCATACCTAGAAATAAGTTCTCTTTTTTTTTTTTTTTTTTTTTATCACC
>NW_018128267.1:15481-17200 GCF_001952655.1 Monopterus albus | reverse complement strand
TTATCTGCTCCCATGTCTGTGAAGTCAATAGTGATGTCTTGGAATGAAGCTTCTGGTGCAAGAAATTTTCCCATTAGGCACTTATATGCTGACTTTGGGTTGTGACTATTGCAGGTATCACAATCAATGACATTATTCTCTAACATAGCTGTCATGTGGAGATGCCACCAGCTAGTCTCAATGTTGTTCTAAGTTTTCTTTTTGCTCTCATGTGTAGGGCCGTGAGCTTGTATCAGTAGTAGCTGGTAGAGTTCTGCAGGTACAATCAGTCTCCCATTGTGTGATCTCCATAGTCTATTCTTCCGAGTGGCTCCTTTTCTTATCCACTCACTTTGCTCATATGGGCCTGCTTGCTCTTGCATTCTGATGATGTCTTCTTCAGTTAATTCTGGTATTTCAGTGTCCTTCATGACCATCTGTTTTGTGGTGTATCCTCCTGCCTTTTTGGCGGCTGTATCTGCCGCATCAATTCCTTCTTCGGATCTGGTCACAATATAGCTTGTCTTTGTAATGGTTTTGAGCTGCTAGATATCCTGTGCATCCTGCTTGTCCTATTTCCATGCTGTCAAGTTTTGAACTGTGGTACATCAGTACCCTCCTTTCTCCCTCCTTTTTCTGGAAAAGCACTGCATTCACTATTCCAGCTTTTTCAGAAACATCAAGATGAAAGGGTTGCGTGTAGTCAGGAGATGACAGTGCTTCTGCTTGTTGCCATGTAGCTCTTCTCTCCAGGCTTGGTCATACGATTTATCCAGTTGAATGAGGTAGTTTAAAGTACAGTAGAGAGCATCCAAAGAAGCTTTGTATGGGTGCAGGGTCTGGAGCCACGGTTTCCACAGCATATATTGAAATTGAATGTAACATGTCTCAGGTCCATTTTGGAGGAGCCTCATCCAATAAACTCATGTAAAAAGTTCCGCTGATTCTGGTGTAGATGCCATATAAAGTAGTTTGGCATGAATGTCTTGGCTCAACTGCTGTGGCGTTAGGGAGGAAAGGTGAAAACCGTCTGGACTGCAATAGATATTCATGCACATTATTAAGAGCAAGTCACTGTCCACAAGCTTGACAGGGCATTCAGGAGTGTATAAAAATTGGTGGGTTAATGCTTGTCCATTGTGTGTTACTGCCAAAAGAACAGTAAAAGTTTGATATTGAGGTTTCCTGTCATGATTCGTACAATCTGGCCACAATGAACTCAGCCAGCGAGAGACATGAGGTGATGGGGTTATGGACGAGCTTAAACAGTTTCTGCCACCAGTTTTATGATCTTCAGGATTCAGGTGAGCGCATACGGATATGTGCTCGCATGGAGGCGATGATCCGCCTCCGGCCCCATCTAGCACACCTCCCAGTACTCGAGGGCATGCTGCTCCAGGTAAGGGAGCTGAGAGAGGAGGCGTTGTCGGAGACCTGTTGGTCGGACGATTCTCCCAGGGGCACTACACTCAGGGTAGGGGCGTATTCCCTTACTCCTGAGTCCCAGCCCTTGGGGACCTGCCTGAGCCCCGCTGAAGCCCAGGACATTTTTTCTGAATTAAAAGCCTAGATGGTCGATCCACTCTCCTCTCCCTTTGAGGGAACCCGGTGGGCTATATGCCCTGGAGGCCCAGGGAAACGACGGACCAGGACGAGACCGTCACCTGGGGCCGCTGTTCCTGTACCCAGTCTCCGGCCCCAGCAGTCCAAGCCACGCCGGCTGCCGCCTCCAGAGCGTCA
>NW_018128267.1:10948-11620 GCF_001952655.1 Monopterus albus | reverse complement strand
CACCGTGCTGCCCTATCTTTCTTTTTATTTTTATTTTTAAGTAAAAATTCTGGTGACTCAGCCCTATCCTAATATCATTTGTGTGTTGCTATGGAAAAAAGCACGATGTATGTCCGTATATATATTTTCTGTGTATTCCTGTGTATCTCTCCCCATTTACTGGCTCATGTCCATGACACCCACTTTAAACCCACAAAATAGTCTATTCCTACAAATACGGCGCCTCAATGAGAAGTGTAGCTTATTGCTCAATGCCAATGTCATAAAGCAACTTCCACACATACACACACACACACAGCTCTAATTCAATGAGAAAAGAAAAATGTCTTTAACACACCACCAAAGCATATAACCGACCATTCACAGACAATTTCCAGCACAGTAAAATAGGAGCTCCTCTAACACACAGTCAAAACACTTATGATAACACACACACAGACAAACTTTAACACCTAATGGGTAGTTTTTCTAAAATAATGCCAATTTTCAATTATTGGCCGTAACTCCAAGAAATACAGTGCCTTGCGAAAGTATTCGGCCCCCTTGAACTTTGCGACCTTTTGCCACATTTCAGGCTTCAAACATAAAGATATAAAACTGTAATTTTTTGTGAAGAATCAACAACAAGTGGGACACAATCATGAAGTGGAACAAAATTTATTGGATATTCCA
>NW_018128267.1:5278-9801 GCF_001952655.1 Monopterus albus | reverse complement strand
GGGGCTGAATAATTTTGCACGGCCAATTTTTCAGTTTTTTATTTGTTAAAAACGTTTGAAATATCCAATAAATTTCGTTCCACTTCATGATTGTGTCCCACTTGTTGTTGATTCTTCACAAAAAATTACAGTTTTATATCTTTATGTTTGAAGCCTGAAATGTGGCAAAAGGTCGCAAAGTTCAAGGGGGCCGAATACTTTTGCAAGGCACTGTACTCCAATCTAGGGCTGCATGATTATGGCAAAAATACTAATCCAGATTGTCTAGGTAAATATCATGATTCTGCCCCACTGTTTTCGGTCTCATGCTTTTACACAACATCCTGGTTTCGCCATATCTCAGCGATGGACTTTTTACTGTAATCAGCACTCAAACATTTACACTTGTTTTCACCCCAATATAAGCAGTTTTCCCCCCACCAGAAAGCTGCCAGCTGCATATTCAGACTTTCCAGCAATTTTCTTGTTCCTGTTTTTCCTGTTCGGATTGTTTTCTGTGTATGGATTATTTGGACTTCCCTCTCTGACATCTCGTTTTGGCTGTGTGAGTTTTGCTGGTTCTGACCCTGGACTGTGTTACCGACCTGTGAGTGTGCTTCTTGTTTAAGTAGTATTTGTATCATATTGTTAGTGCGCATATTAAAGAGATAATCTTCGCCTTTACTCATCTGGCTCTATAATTGAGTTCACCCTAGACATCATCAGCAGCTTTACACACTGATTCCTGACAGTACAATCTGGCCAATATGAACTCAGCCAGTGAGGAACACTTAGGGTTTTTCAGTGGCCCATTATACAGGCAGTTGCAGGATGCTTTTCATGTCACTCCTCAGATGCTGAGACAGCTCCAATGCCACAATCGTTTCTGTCCTCAGTTAAACAAATACACCTGTTCACCCGCGTTTCCCCCCGTCAGTGTCACAAGCCCACAGAGCCCTCACACCTCCATCAGAGTGGGGACAATTTTTCACACCCCAGTAACCCAGCCATGCTCTGCAGAGACACCCTGAAGTCCAGCGGAAGCCCGAGGCATTTGGCAGGAACCAAAAGCCCAGATGGCCTCTCCACTCTCCATTCCTGTCCTGCAACCCTTTTCCAGGCCTGAACTTGAGCTACAACCTATGCCTGGTCCAGTTTCCCAGCGGGTTGGCCAGACCGCTGACACCACCCTTGTCCCATGTCCTGAGCCCTCTGTTCAGCGGGGTGCTTTTTTTATGCCCCTCGGGCTTGGACCCTAGGGGCCGCAAACCCACGCCCTTTGAGGTAACCCGGTGGGTCATCTGTCCTGGAGGTCTAGGGAGAGGGAGAGTCAGGAGGAGACCGTCAACTGGAGCTGCAGTTTCTGTTTCCAAGTGGGTCGCCCGGACCGCTGATGCTGTCTCTAAGCCAGTTCCTCTTCCTGTTTCCAAGCTGGTCGGCCGGACCGCGGACACCGCTTCAGACATTGTTCCTGTTTCTGAGTGGGTTGGCCGAACTGCCAATGCCACCTTACACGTTCATGTTTCTGAGCGGGTCGGTTGGACCTCCGACACGCCTCAGACATTATTCATGTTTCCAAGTGGGTCAGCTGGACTGCCGACACTGCTTCAGACATTGTTCCTGTTTTTGAGCGGGTTGGCCGAACTGCCAATGCCACCTCAGACACTGTTCCTGTTTCTGAGCGGGTTGGCCAAACTGCCAACGCCACCTCAGACTTTGTTCATGTTTCTGAGCGGGTCGGCCGGACTGCCGACACCGCTTCAGACATTGTTCCTGTTTCTGAGCGGGTTGGCTGAACTGCCAACGCCACCTCAGACTTTGTTCATGTTGCTGAGCGGATCGGCCGGACCTCCGACTCACCTCAGACATTGTTCATGTTTACGAGTGGGACGGCCGGACTATTGACACCATCCCAGACTTTGTTCCTGTTCCCGAGTGAGTCGGCTGGACTGCCGAAACTGTCCCAGAGTTCGCCCCTCAGCACAGTTATCTAAGCATCCCCAATGAGTCTGAGAGCCCCAGGAAAGTTGACGACAATGCCCCCGCCAGGGTCCCAGATTTTCAGTGCACCAACGAGTACACACCAACAGGGGCTGTCACTTCTGGTCCCGAGGGGTTGGACGATGTCGACGCTGGACCTGTACCTGTTCCCTGGTGGGTCGACTGCTTTGATGCCACCTTCGTCCTTCCTCCTGAGGGGTTTGATGTCGTCGATGCCACCCCTGTTCCTCAGTGGGTCGATGGCTTTGACACCACCTCTGTCCTTCCCCCTGTTCCTGGTCCTCCTCACTGTTGCCAAGTGCTTGCACAAGGGGGATTTGTTGGGTTTTTCCTTTGTAATAATAGTGATAACAGTAAAGTCTAGACCTTACTCTGTAATGTGTCCTGAGATGACTTTTGTTGTGATTTGGCGCTATACAAAATAAAATTTGATTTGATTTGATTTGGTGGGTCGACAGCCTTGATGCCACCTCTGCCCATCCTCCTGAGGGGTGCACCGATGATGACGTTGAAGCTGCCCCTGTTCCTGGTCCCTGGTGGGTTGACAGCTGCAATGCCACCCCTGTCCTTCTTCCAGAGGAAGTTGCCAGCGATGCCGCCCCCCTTCTCCCAGTTCCAGAGGGGTTTGCTGACAGTGATGGTGCCCCCCTTCTCCCAGCTCCTGAGGGGTTCGCTGACAGTGATGGCACCCCCCTTCTCCCAGTCCCTGAGCAGGTCGACCGGCGAGCCAACACTGCCACCGAACCTGTTCCCGATCCCAAGCAGCTCAGACGAGGATCCGACGCTGCCACCGAGCCTGTTCCTGTTCCTGAGCAAGTCAGCCAGCATGCCAACGCCGACCACCGAGCTGCCACAGAGCCTGTTCCTGAGCGGGTCAGCCGGCGAGCCAACACCATCACCAAGCCTGTTCCTGTTCCAGTTCCCAAGCAGGTCAACCAGCGAGCTGACACCACCTCTAAGCTTGTTCATGTTCCTGAGTGGGTCAGCCGGCGTGCTGACACCACCTCCAAGCCTGTTCCTGTACCCACGGGGGCCGGGGTCACTGCAACTGCAGTCCGGTCTGGTGGATCAGCGGTGATCCTGCCCTTGAGGCCACCCCCCGGTTCTCTGTCCAGCACCAAAGAGAACTCCCAGACCGGCGGTCTCCTGCTTTGTCCTGTGGCCGTCCTCCCGAATGGCCTCTCTGCTCCCCAGCCTGGCGCTGAGGTTGTCTTCTCGAGTGGCCTCTCCAATCTTGTGCTTGGTCCCGTGGCCGCCCTCCCGAGCAGCTTCTCGGAACTCCTGTCTGGTACCCGGTTCGCCTCCCGAGTGGACTCTCCTGTTCCCGGCCTAGTCTCTGGTCCACCCACTGGAGCGATAGCCTTTTCTGCTGGTGACTCCTGCCACCCTGTTCTGCAGGGTCGCCTCCTTATTGGTGGTGCCCTGATTGGTGTTGGTGGGCATCCCATGGACTGTGTATTTTCTGTTTTTGCCTGTTTGGTCTTGGTGTTTTGGACTCTGGAGTTTGGAGGCCTGCTTTTGTTTACTGGGTTTTTTTTTTTACCACTGTGTACTGCCTTGTCCTCCAGATTCGGACTGCTTTCTGTGTATAGATTATCAGACTTCCCTCTCTGACATCTTGTTTTGGATCCCTTGGCTGTGTGAGTTTTGCTGGTTCTGACCCTGGACTGTGTTACCAACCTGTGAGTGTGCTTCTTAGTATTTGTATAGTGTTAGTTGTTAGTGCGCATATTAACTGGAGGCGTTTTAAGGAATTATTGGGACATCCTGATAGTAAAGAGTTACATTAGTCCAGTCTTTAAGACATGCTTGAAGTTTGACCAGCTGATCTGATTCATTTGGCTTCATAGATAAATATAACTGAGTATCATCTGCATAGCAATGGAAATGTATGCTGTGCTTCCTGATAATATTGCCTAAAGAGCACCATGGCTAACTTCAGTCTGCGCAGAACATTCATCATTAAAATGAACAAATTGAAATCTTTCTGATAAATAAAAAATTTGATTTGAATCAACTTAGTGCAGTTCCTTTAATCCCCATAACATGTTCAACTCTCTGTAATAAGATGCTGTAATCAATGGTGTCAAAAGCAGCACATCTAAGAGGACAAATATGGAGACAAGTACTTTGTCTGAGGCTAGGGGGAGATCGTTGGTGACTTTCACCAATACAGTTTCTGTACTATGATGGACTCTAAATCCTGACTGAAAATTGTCAAAAAAATTATTAAGTGGTCACATAACATTTTGCAACAGCTTTTTCCAGAATTGTAGAAATAAACAGGAGATTGGATATTGGTCTATAATTGATTTGATTTGATTTGATTTGATTTATTCTTTCAAGCATGTAAAGACAGTTGATATGTCAACACACATAATTTTACACATATCCAACAAATGCTAATCCAATATCAATTTGCTTATACCTAGTACATGCTTGAATGGAGTAGGAAGAAGTCAGACTTATCCAGTCCTACCCCATGACATCATCTTACCATCATTGGTTTGCAAGCAATAAATGATTCACTTCTACACCACACA
>NW_018128267.1:0-4969 GCF_001952655.1 Monopterus albus | reverse complement strand
ACACTTAAATTATTCCATAGTTTTACCCCACTTATGGAAATACAAAATCTTTTTTTGGTTGTACATGTAGCATGAATTTTTAAATTTAATTGGATAGGACACTTGGGTCAAGAGCAGGCTTTTTGAGTAGAGGTTTAATTACTGCAACTTTAATAGCCTGTGGAACATAGTCTGTTAATAAAAAGAGAGAAGTTAATCAGATCTAATATGGATGTGTTTATTTCAGGGAAAGATGTTTTTGAGCAGCCTGGTCGTGATCGGGTATAGGAGACATGTTGATGATTTAGATGAAGCAATTGTTGAGGTCAACTCAGAGAGATCTATGGGAGAGAAGTAATCCAAGTATAAATGTCGTCTTACAAATGTTTCTAAAGCCATTCCCACAGCTGTGGGAATGGTCCGACCAATTTTTTCTCTAATAGTTGTGATTTTATTTGTAAAGAAAGTCATGAAGTCACTACTACTGAGATCTAAGGGAATGTTAAGTTCAACAGCACTGTGGCCCTTTATCAGCCTGGTTACAGTGCTGAAAAGAAACCTGGGGTTGTTCTTATTTTCCTCTATCATGTTGGGTCGGTTGCTCACCGGGAGGTGAGAGAACTGAAAACAAAGTGGGACTCGGATGCAAAAAGACAATAGTCAGAATGAGAGGGTTTAATGAAAGAAACAGTCTAGCCAAGTAGCAAATGCAGTTTGCAGGCAGCTGGCTGGAGTCTGGCGAGTCCGGACTAGGTAATGAGCTGCTGGGGATGATAGGCATAGAGTTTAGGAAGTGGAGATAGCGGAGAATCGGAGCCTGAGAGGAGGGAGACAGGGAGAGGATAGATTATGTATCTTAGATCAGCAACTCATGGGCACAGGGTGAGTCGCTGTGTACAGCTGATGTAGAGAAGAGATGAGCCTTAGCAGATATCACGGAGATTGGAGCATTGAGGAGGGCATGGGGCTATGTGTGTAGTTTCGTGATGGCTCAGGGGGAGTAAGTGTGCAGAGGACATCGTAGAAATCCGCCACTGGCCTGTCGGCGACATGGACGCCGAAAGGAGTTTCCTCAACTTAACTCCAGAGCGTGTAGAGGACTGTGTGCAGCTAAGAGGAGAAGCCACAGAAGGAGGAGCAGTAAGGCTTGATAATTAAGTTCAATCTTACTTGGATTGTCGAAAGATGAAGTCAGTGGAAACGTAGTTTGTAGGTAGAAGTCTTTAAGCCAAGCTGTGTGGAGGAGCATCTCAATGAACTGGTGTCTGTCGTTCGCTTCTCTGGTGTTTAAGATGTGGTAATTGCAGAATGAGCCCCAGCTGCGAGCATAACCCAGGGTGACTGCACCTGTCGAGAGTGTGAGGGACAAAAAAAAAGCAACAGCGCTGAGCAGACCTGACATATCAATGATGAATAATATGCAGTTCTGGCACTGCAAAGGGATTTTTTTATATATTATTAAACTATCTTTCCAGTCTTTGAAAAACTCTTCTGACTCCATGGAGCGCCACCTCCTTTCCAGTTTTCATGATGCCTGCCTTAGGAAGCAGAGCTGTGAGCTGTACCATGGGGCCTCCTGTTTTACTGCCTTCATTTTCGGAGGGGCAACAGTATTAAGTGTATTACGCAGGGAGGCTACATCACCATCAACAAAATTATCGACTTGTGTGGGAGTAAAGTTAAGGTGGCCTCCCTCCACGGTGTTGGCAAATGGCACTGAAGTAAATAATGATGGAATTATTTCTTTAAACTTGAAAACAGCATTGTCAGATAGACATCTACTGTAGTGGAATTGTTTCTCACATAGAGTATAATCCATTAATGTAAATTCAAAAGTTACTAGAAAATGGTCAGACAGAAGAGGGTTTTGGGGAAAAACTATTAAGTGTTCAGTTTTGATGCCATACATCAGAACAAGATCAAGAGTGTGATTAAAACAGTAAGTGGGTTTATTTACAGTTTGAGAAAAGCCAATTGAGTCTAATAATGAACTGCATTGTCAGCATCTATATGAATCCACTATGTTTATTTTATCTGTACTAAGCACTAATTCAGACAGAAAGTCTGAGAATCCAGTTAAGAACTCTGAATAAGGAGCAGGTGGGCGGTATACCATAACAAATAGAATTGGCTTTTGAGTTTTTCAGTTTGGCTGTGAGAGACTCAGAGTGAGGCTTTCAAATGGGTTATAACTATGATTAGGTCTAGGGCTGATTAATAGGCTGGAGTCAAAAATCTCTTGAATGTCAGCAGCACATGACATTGTCATAACTGGACAAGCATCAGACCTAAGCTGCCACTGAACAGTGTTACTACTACTACTACTACTACACCTGCAGCTCCCACTGACGGCTCTGGTGTACAACCATGCGCGTTGCAGCGGTGGGGGATGTAACACCCACACTTTTTCTAAAAACACATTTCATCCCTACACACTTTGGCGAGATGTAACCAAGCTAAATGTGTACAAAATGATGTCAGCGAAATCGTATGAACAACCCCACACATGCAAACACATAGGTCAAGTTAGTTTGAGTGACAGATCTTACAGGCAATCACAGCAAATCCACCAGTTAGCAGGTGAAGAGGCAAACACACATTGCTAAACTAGTATCTAGGATGACTGAAGACAGCTAAGGAAACGGTGTAGAGAAACAAACATTATGGAGCAGTCTGAAGGGGAGGCAGTAAATGTGAAGAACACTGCATCACAGTAAATTAGTGAAGCCAAACTCGCTGTCACAATAGAATATCTGCTGATAAATACTTAATATCCATCATGTACTCTGTTCACCAACTCAGTATTACGTTGTTAACAAGGTTAGATAGGGAGCTGTATGATGCTAGCGCAAGGAGACTATTTTTTTATGTAGTCTGTCAGTCCTGTATGACCTAGCTACCACTTACCACTATCTTTTTGCCATGAAGTATTAAGATGCAGAAAAGGAAAAGGCAGCAGAATATTGACACCTTTATCAAGAGATCTCTTGTAAGTTTTTTCTTAATGTTCTGTAGGTGGGCATTAATTAAAAGAGGCTAATTTTGAGGCTGAAAATGAAGTCTTATTCTTTAGCACTGCACGTTGCTTTTGTAGGATAGTCAGTTGCCAGAGACCTCAGTTGTTTCAGAGGGAGCACAGGGAGGTTCACAGATGAGCAGTGAATACATTTAGGATTAAAATGCCTCATACTGTTTTTGTGAAGTCACAGTTTTTGAAAGAGATTTATTTAAGAAATAGAGGCAAATTGTGTGTGTTTGAGCGTGTTTCTGGTGGATGGATATAAAATTCTACAATTTCCTTTTAAATGTTTTGATTAGGATGAAGGTGAGGAAGACAAAAATGATGAAAAAGCAAAAGACAGAGAAGGAGAGGGAGGACAAAGCAGCTATAAAGAATGCCAACAAGAACATATTGAGGGACAGGAGGATGATGAAGATGAAATGGAAGAGGGACAAGCAGAGAACACAGATGTAGCCGTTACTTGCCAACAGTTCAGTGAGCCCAATCAACCAGATCCTAAATTTATTGTGAAACAATGCTTACCCAAATATACTCTTAACTTAGCTAATCAGTTTTTCCCATCTAAGGAAAACAGAAATTGAACTGAGTGAAGGTTTAAATGTTCATATATCCAATGTTAAATGTTCAGGCCAGTTGGTTTTCATGCCATGTTGGCAATATCCAACATTTTTGTGCAATTGTAACCAACTGTAATCAATGCTTTAAGCATTCAACTTCATTAGTTTGTTTAAATAAAAAAATTTAAAATCATATTACACAAGAGTTTCAATTTGTAGCTGACCTTTTTCTTCAGAATAACATAACATAATACAGAGAATTTATTTCTTCAACTTAAGAATCAGGGGTGTGCTGAAAAAAAGAGGTGGGTAAATTGTAACAATATGAGTGAGTGGCATAAATGGCTCTTACAGTGTTGATCAGGGTTGGGCATAAAATGTAGATAATGCAGTGTAATTCAGAAACACTAAGCTATAACTGTGTTGTGCTGATAATGATAACAAGCAGAATATTGAATTTGGTGCATAAACTCTATTTAGAGGTAGGTAAACTCTATATGTCATAAATAAGACAGGGGTGTAAAACACATTTAGTTGCATTCAGCTTCAGTCTTGCTCAAATACCCCCACTCCAGACAAACCTCATCCCCCACACTTTTAAAAAGCTTGATACACCCATGTGTACAACAACACCATGACAATAAAAGTCAAACTTTAGCAAGTCTTTAGCAACTGTGATGAGATGAATTTACTGTGAATGCTGTGGGAACCAAAAGTAAGTGCAACAAGTCATCTCTCCACAAATCAAAGTTTGCTGTGGAAAAACATTTACTGTATGTTACCTTGTGTGTTGTGGCCATTAGCAGCTCAATAACCCCCACACACAGTGTAGTCCCATGAGATCTGCCTCTCATTAGTCACTCCTAACAGTAGTGTGCTGAACCCTTTAGACTCAGAGTTTGTTCACACCTGTGTGGATTAGAGTCAGATAATGACATGGCAGTCTCTGAGGTGTCGCTGCAATCAGAGATGTCAAGGAAAACAAAGTTAAACACATGATGCAGCCCCCACACACACCAGCATGTGATGTAATCATTGCTCAGTAATTGCTTTTTTTTTTTTTAGTTCTGATGGTGTCTGTCATGACCTCTAGTATTTGTTTGTTCAGAGTCAAATACAGTATTTAATCAATTGTCTTTTTCATAAGAATGTGCTATAATGTGTCATATGAAAGGGGTTCATTCCTACTGTGAGACTTGAGTCATAGACTCTAGTTACTTTATAAGCTTTAGTTACTTCTCATACCTGTAGTTCCCTTTAGTTACTTTTCATAACTTTATTTTCCTTGTTTATACATATTACAGCTGTATTGATGATTGTCCAGAACTACTGAGCTTTGGTTATTTTAATACATTTATTTCCCTTGCTTATATATCTTATAGCAGTTAGGTAATTTCTTAGTCAGATAGAT
>NW_018128266.1:269934-274693 GCF_001952655.1 Monopterus albus | reverse complement strand
ATGGAGGTATATAGTTTCCTAGCAAAAAAAGCATGCAAAAAAAGCAAGTACTCATGAGCAGAGTGGCACAGCGAAAGCGTGCTGGGCCCATAAACTTGATACGTGTTGCACAAAAATTCATGGAAAATGAAGGGGCGTTTTTCGGGCGGTGTCCCTCTCCTGAATTTCAGATAATTAAGCTCATCCCTATCTGTGACTCTGTGAGTCCTACAAAGAGGGAACTCTGGAGTTTAAGTTTAGTTTTAATGAGGCTAATAAGGTTTTTTCCAGATTTGACCAGTATGATTTCTCTACTTAGCTCTGCCAGGTTTTTCTGTCAGTGGCACAAAGGAACTGATTCCAGATGGGACTTTTTATCTCTGGCCTACTTAATCTGCTCTGGTTTCTCTCCCAGTTGCTAGATAGTTGTAGTGTTTGGATCTACTTTCAGTAGCGTTGAAGACATCACAAAAACCTGTTCTGGTTGTCAAAAGGTTCAGAATGAGCCACCATCAGCACTCCTTCATCCATGGGAGTGGCCTTCGGCCCCCTGGCAAAGAGTGCACATAGATTTCGCTGGCCCATTTAAGAACTCCATGTTTCTGATTACAGTTGATGCCCACTCCAAGTGGCCAGAGGTGATACCAATGAAATCTACTACCTCAGAAAATACTGTGTCTGCCCTTAGGACCATCTTTGCTCAGAATGGTCTACCTGAGCAGATCATAAGTGGTTCACCTCTGACGTGTTCAGTCTCTTCATTACGAAGAATGGCATCAAGCATATCAGGTAAGCACCATACCATCCAGCCACAAACGGCTTAGCCGAGAGATTTGTTCAAACTTTCAAAAGAGCTGTTAAAGCTATGGACCAGGAGGACTTGACCTCATGCTACAATGAACCAAACACCTGCTATGTTGTTTATGAACCGCAACCTTAGATCTTGCATTGAGCTCCTGAAACCAAACTTGCGACAGGACGTACAGAATAAACAGTTTGCCCACTTACCAACAACACCGAGAAGGGACTTTGGGGTCGGACAGGAAGTCTTGGCACGTGACCACAGAAAAGACAAATGGACACCTGGAAAGATAATCACAAAATCTAGACCTCTGATATACACCATTGATGTTGGAGAGCAGAGTACTTGGAGACGTCATGTGGATCAGATCCTGAATGCTGAGCCATCTGTTAAGGCATCACCACCCCAAGTTTTTTCCTCAAGTACTGCGCAAAATGTTGTTGTGGATAAGACGCCTTTGCCTGATGTTGATGTTTCCACCCAGAGCCCTTCTACTGTGGAGGCTACACCACAGCTTCAGAGGCATTATCCTGTTAGGCATAGAGCGCCCCCTAAAAGACTGGACTTGTGATTGTCTTGATTTGTCACACTAGTGACAAATCAAATACAAATAGTTGTGTATTGACAAATAGTTGTGTATTGACAAATAGTTGTGTGTTAAAGAAAAAAAAATGTTATTGGCTATCTGTGCGGCATGTTCAAAATGCATTATTATTTCAGGAGTGTTGTTGTTGACATTGTTAAATTGTTTTGCCTTATTCAGGGTTGTGATCTAACACATAACACATAACAGCAGGGTGCAAGATGCTAGCAGGCAGGGCATACATGGAACACCATAACCAAGTGGCTGGCATAGTGTACCAGCATAGCATAGCAATACCTTTTAGGTATTGTGGGGCATGCGAATGTATGCGGCTGTCTTCTCATAGAAAACATGTTATGAGTTGTAGCCAACAAAAATGTATTTTAAACTAGTGAACCTGAGACCTTACCGGTGCCTTACCATTTACAAGGTCATGCCCTCTTATCTGCCAAACAACCAGAGTTAATAAATGTGAGTACATGAGATCTCTCTCAAAATATCTGAACTCCTGTGTCAGGCAAACACTCACCCTCCATATGTGTCCATTAGAACTAAGACAAATCCTTCTATTGCTGACTTGTATTGTATACATTGTACATATAGATCTGTTGAATCCAGACTCTGTGTGTGTATGTGTGTGACCACTTGTGCCTTCACCTTCCACATCTTTTCTAGCTCTTCTTTCAGCCCTTGGTATTTCTCGAGATTCTCGTGTTCCTTCTTCCTGATGTTGCTATCACTTGGGATTTTTTACATCTATCACTATGGCCTTCTTCTTCTGTTTGTCCACCACTACTATGTCTAGTTGGTTGGCCATTACCAGTTTGTCAGTTTGTATCCCACAGGATCTTAGCTTGGTCATTCTCAACCACCTTTGGAGGTGCATCGCACCCCGCTGTTATGTGCTGGATTGTCTCAGGGGCATCTTTGCACAGCCTGCACCTGGGGTTCTGTCTGGTATGGTAGACCCCGGCCTCAATTGATCTTGTACTTAGTGCCTGTTCTTGTGCTGCCGGGATTAGTTCCTCTGTGCTGTCTTTCAGTCCAGCTTTGTCCAGCCACTGGTAGGATTTTTCGATATCAGCCACTTCTGCTATTTGATGGTGGTACATATCGTGCAGAGGTTTGTCCTTCCATGAGGGTTCCTGCTCTTCCTTCCCTTGTTCCTCTGGTTTCTGCTGCCTGAGGTATTCACTAAGCACGTCATCACTCGGGGCCATCTTCCTGATGTATTCATGGATCTTTGTTCTTTCATCCTGGATAGTGGCTGTGACGCTCACGAATCCTTGGCCTCCTTCCTTCCGCTTAGTGTACAGTCTCAGGATGCTGGACTTGGGGTGAAACTTACAATGCATGGCGGGTTTCACCCCAATCCAGCATGTGTGCATATACAGTATATATGTACAGGTCTCTGTTTATAAGTACCTTACGTACACATTGAGAGCTGTACTAGAGTCAGATTCCTCATGTGTCCAACACACCCACCTGTCCAATAAAGCTGATTCTGATTTGCAGCCTAATTATTGTGGCAGACTGTGGTTAGTCTTAGGGCTGCTCCCAAGACGGTCTGGCTAACCAATAAAATAAATAAGTAAATTAGTTGTTTCACTTGAGACAGACACTAGGCATTTATTTATTTATGTTATACTTTAATTGATTCTTTATACTTTATAATACAACAATACAGTATTTGTCTAAAGATGCATTTTTGTTCAACTCAATTAAACATCTCTTCCCATGACAAACCAGATGTTTTCAGGACAAATTGTGTGTTTTATGGCTGCTCAGTGTCAGTAACAGCATGTTGTTCTTTTTTTTTGGGGGGGGTTTTTTAGAGGGCTGACTGATTTTTCTGCAGACTGTTAGAGAGGCATCAGGGATTCCAGTGGTCAGCCAGACACAGGCCATACATGTTAATGCAATCTGCTGCTACCCTGCAAGGACAACAAACACACACACACACACACACACACACACACACACACACACACAAACAAACATGACAGCAAGAAAGAGAGAGAGGAGAGAAGGCCTGTGGTTATCTCTTGTAAGGCTGGGCTGAGCAAATATGGATTTCAATGCAAACCTGACATACACATACCTGTCTCATACAACCTGTATCTCATTATTAATTATCTATCACTCTTCCACAAGCTTTCATTTTCTTTTTATGGGCAAAAATGCAGCGTTAAATGGATGGCTCTTTACTTCTGTATAACTCTTATCTTCAACCTGGTTTCAGACAGGTGACAAATGAAGGGAAAAAACAACATAAAGCCTTAGTAAGTCTTAGTAAGGTGTTTGGCTGCCACGTGCTACCAGAACATGTTCATTGCGCTTTGGCACTGATTATACAAATCTCTCAAATGTACTGGAGTAAGATCAGTTCACAATTTATGACCAATTAATGCAGAAAACCAGGTCATTCCAAAGGATTCACCTATATTTTTCTTGACACAGCACTAGCAAAGTTGAGGCAGCTGAAGTAGTAGAGTATAAAAACACAACTTAAGTCAAACTGGTGTAAAGTGAAGATTTATGACTTTGATGTCATATGTGCCCTATGCCTCACCAACTTTTTAACAGACTTCCCAGTATTACTTACTGCTACTTTTCAACTTCAATGGATTTGATTATATGGTTTTATCTTCTTCTTCTTCTTCTTTCGGCTGTTCCTGTTAGGGGTCGCCACAGCGAATCATCTGTTTCAATTAACTTCATGTCCTCTTTTAGCACATCCATATATCTCCTCTTTGGCCTTCCTCTTGACGTCTTGCCTGGCAGCTCCATCTCCAACATCCTTCTACCAATATAACCACTATCCCTCCTCTGCACATGTCCAAACCATCTCAATCTGGCCTCTCTGACCTTGTCCCCAAATCAGCCAACCTGAGCAGCCAACCTGAGATGGACAGGATTCCTAATCCTGTCCATCCTGGTCACTCCTAAAGAGAACCTCAACATCCTCATCTCTGCTACCTCCATCTCTGCCTCTTGTCTTTTCCTCACTGCTACAGTCTCTAACCCATACAGCATAGCTGGTCTCACTACTGTCTTGTACACCTTTCCTTTGATTCTTGCTGACACTCTTCTGTCACACAACACTCCTGACACCTTTCTCCACCCACTCCAACCACTCGCCTCTTCACCTCTTTCCTACACTCCCCATCACACGGGACTTTCCACCCCAAATACTTAAACTCCTGCACCTTCTTGACCTCAGCCCCCTGTAACCTCACTGTTCCACTTCCCTCCCTCTCGTTCATACACATGTATTCTGTCTTACCACAACTGACTTTCATTCCTCTTCTTTCCAGAGCACACCTCCACCTTTCCAGGTGTTCCTCCACCTGCTCTCACTACAGATCACAATGTCATCTGCAAACATCATTGTC
>NW_018128266.1:234337-267480 GCF_001952655.1 Monopterus albus | reverse complement strand
AGAATCTCTCCTTCTCTTCTAACTCACACCCTACTTGTGGAGCATAACCACTGACTGCATTCAACATTACCCCTTCAATTTCCAACTTCAAACTGATCACCCTGTCTGACACTCTTTTCACCTCTAAGACATTCCTCATGAGCTCCTCCTTCAGGATCACTCCTACCCCATTTCTCTTCCTGTCCACACCATAATAAAACAGTGTGTATCCCCCTCCAATGCTACGCGCTTTGCTACCCTTCCACCTGGTCTCCTGCACACACTGTATATCTGCCTTCCTTCACTCCATCATGTTCGCCAGCTCTCTACCTTTCCCTGTCATTGTGCCAACGTTGAGTCCCTATTCTCAGACCTATACCCCTGCCTTTCCTCTTCTCTCTCTGTCTACGAATCCTTCTACCTCCTCTCCTTCTTTGACTAACAGTAGTCCAATTTCTGCCAGGTCAACAGCACTGGTGGCGGTTGTTGTTAACCTGGGCCTCAACTGATCTGGTATGGAATTCGCACTGATGATTTGCATGTTTAAATTTGGCATGTTTTTACGGCGAATGCCCTTCCTGATGCAACCCTCTCTATTTATCCGGGCTTGGGACCGGCACAGAAGTCACTGGCTTGCAGCCCCTGTGGCTAGATTATATGGTTTTATACCAACCTTAATGGATTTTATTAGGGTTTTCCGTGAGGACAGACCAACACCTCCCAAACCAGGATTATTACCACCAGTGCCAAAGACTTAGTTTGGCTGTTTCTCCCCAGCACAGTTTAATTTTAAGGAAGTTTAGCCCAAATAGTTGTGATAGATGGTAATGTGAAAAAAATAAAAAATTACGGATAAAAATATGAGATCCTACAATTTTAATTTAGAAACACCTATTTTAACAATGATACATACTTTAAATCCTACCACTTCCTTTCTCTTTTCAGGAACAATGCATTAAAAGATGTGTAGTTTAATGTCAGCAAAAGACTTAGCATTACATCTGGTAGACTGTCAAATTAGATTAAATGTAAAATGTAGTGTAGGTCCAACAAAGACCAGCAGCAATTGCCGTCATCTCTCCCCAGCTTCCTTCATGTTACAAGCAAATGGATCACAAACATCCAGACAGTCTGTAGTGTAGGACTGGGAAATCCATCTGATAATTAGCTGATCTTTCACTGCCTCATGGTGCTTCTGAGGCGGTATACCAGGGGTCCACCAACCACTCCATTCAGCCCAGGATATACCCTGCGGTCCTATGCAGAATCAGTGGCCTGGCATTCAATATCATTTTGTGCTGTATCTGTCTCCTTAGTCCCCCTCTTCCAACTGTGGTTAAACATCAGTCTCTTCAATGGTGTCTCTGGGCAAAATGACTTTTACATTAAGTTTTAAAGTATCCGCAGATACAGAAACTACCTGACAATGATCGCGAGAGTGATATCCCACTAGTATGATATGAGTAAAGTTTTTAATTTAATTTGACAACTTCTGGCTACTTTTCAAATCATTAAGGCACATTGACCCTTAATGGAAAATTCACAAGCTATTCTCTGACAGTCTGTGAAGGCCTCAGCCCTGGCCTTCACCATGTGAGGGCCTAAGCCACCACCAGCAGTAGAATAGCTAGGTAATGTTATTTTGTTTTCTTTGTTTCTGTGTAGATTGAAGTTATAAGTAGATGTTAGGCATTTGATTTGACATTGGACATACACTATTAATCAATGAAGCATTCACATTTGGTTAATTTTGTGTTAATGTGTGTAAATTTTTTTGTGTTACTGTGTTCCTGGTCTATGGATGGGGGTGGTCCAGACAAAAAGATTGGAGTGAGGCAGCAGCAGATTTAAATACCTCCCACTAGGCCTGGACTGTACCAAGTGCCAAATACCAGAAAGGGGGGAGTTTGGGAGAAATATATTATTTCTTTGTAGTTTATGTTAAAACTATTTGTGAAGTTATGGTTTTTCATCTAAAGAAAAATATTTAGTTGTCAGCAGACTGTTCAGTGTTTATTGTTAGATTATTTTGATTGCATCTTTGTCCATTCCCTGTGTGTGTTACTAGTTTGGCCAGCTGGTATATATGTTCCCGTGTGTGTCATTTTTTAGGTCAGTTGGGGTTTTTTTTTGTTTGCTTGTTTGTTTGTTTGTTTGTTTGATTGATTTACTGTGCAGTTCATTTTGCTTTATTTAGAGTTTCTTTATCTTTTGTTGACCTCTTTTAGGGCCCATTTTATTTGATATTGATGTTGTTTGTAGTGATGGAGAAACTGAAGCTTTCTGAATGGGTGATCAAAGCTTTGTTGAAACGTAGACACAGAATTCACAAAAATGGTTCATTACTCAAGGCCTCAATGACATCGTGCTCGAGTAGGACATCTAGTGGTCAAGAAATTGAAGTGCAATCAAAACATGTCACTTATTGGTTCATGGATTGTTTGGGATTTGATTCGCCATGCACATTCCTGTTCGACTACACTACATGGTTGTACGATTTCAAGCTGACACAATAAAATATAAAATAAAAATGAACTCATGTTGAAGACCATGTTTCTTTTGTGGCACCTCTGACTGTAACTCTATATGCTCCTCACTTAAATTTTGTGTTATAAAACATTTGAATGCTGCTGCTACATTCATGAGATGCACTCTACAAATTCAGACAGATGTAATTTTCACATGGGACTGGTGCAAATACAGATTATAGTATGGACTTTGGCAAAGTTTGTTTTGAGGTTCATTGCTAAAGAGGTTCATGGGTATGTGGGTAAAGAGGGTGTGCTTGTGTAACTGTTTATGAGTTTTTATTGAGAAATAATAGTAAATCCACAGTGTTTGGGCACAAGCGGTTTCTCCTTTTACAGACTATTTCCCTAGCCTTGGAAAAAACCTGTTCACATGGCACAAATGAGGCTGGGGTACACAGGAAATGCTTGGATAATTGGAGGTTTGGGTAACTATATATGCAATATATCCATATCTCTATATATATCTTATATATATATGTAATGTATCTTATCTATATCTAATGTTATTTAGGACTATCTATGTAACTATACCTATCTAGTGCTATCTAACTATTTAAGTAATTTATGTATTTCTCTCTATCTTACTATTTATCTATCTATTGATCTATCTCTTTATCTACAGTGATTCCCCACTAAATACAGAATCTGCTACAACACTACCAACTCTCAAAGCAACTAACGCAACAACAGCAACAAACCAACTTACTCTGCAAAGACAAATTCAAATGAACGCCACTAAATAGGGATATCATGTTTCTGAACACACTCCATCCCGCAAAGTGATTCACACGACAAACCAATCCAATCCGCTGATTTGCATGACGTCCGACGCACCCAACTGCTTCGGACATCACTCAAGTGATTCAAACATCCTTAGTCACGTGACCAAAACACGCCTCGGCACAGTGGTTAGATACAATTGCTTCATGAGCTATCGCACATGTGTCGGAGCCTCAGGTGTCAGAGGACCATCACTATTCTGAACCACTGAATCAATATGAAGCAGTTGTGTTGAAATGGCTCAGTGTTTCAAAGCATTTGATACAATCATATATGGCGACATCTGCTGGCCAACCCTCAACAGGGCAAGGTGTCATGAAATCATAAGGCACTGTTATGTATGTTTAACAATAAAGGTTCTATGTGCATCTTGAAATGTTTGACATTAATAATATACTTGTGTTATAATGAAGAACTCCATTTTTCCAACTGCCATCAGACTCCTAAACAGCTGACTGGAGTTTATAATGAGGAATTACTTCACTGTTACACTCTCAGTTTGCCCACTTGTTGTATTTAAAGTGCCTTTATATTGTATTACTATTTATCTACTTTATATTAGACCTTATATTGTTTGGCATTCATTGTGGACAGCAAAGTAAGAATTTCATTGTGCAGGGAAACATGTTTCCTTATTAGCCATCCCTGGTAGGCTGGTGGTTAAGGTGCAGCGCTGTTGCACCCTAGGTTCGAATCAGGGTTACATCAGAAAGGACATCCGGCGTAAAACACGTGCTAAATGTCAACATGCGAGTTGTCAGATTTTCTGTGGTGACCCCTAAACGGGAAAAGCTGAAAGTGACTTTTTTTTCTAGGGAAACATGTTTCCTTACTGTGCATACGACAAACACTTTGTCTTGACTTTACTTTGACTAATGTGATTGTGCCATCAATATTGTGTGTAATAAAGATATGCCTATGCAAGACTGATAGAAATACAACAATATATTTACAAAACACAAAAATCTAGAACAAAATTTGGAAATGTTTGTGCAACTAGGGACTGTTACTGTATGACAATAGTTGTACAAAATGCAGGGAGAGGGGGGTGGGGGGGGGGGGGGTTCAAAGATTTTTATTTATAACCAAGATCATTTCCCAAGATCAACCAACAATATAAGTTACAATGACAGATTCCCATTATCATTATTTATGTTTTTTAAATCTAAGGGCTAAAATCAATAGCTTTAAGTTTCTTAGTTCAAAACTTAAAAATCATATCTGTTCTCACATCTATAATAAAAAAAGAGGGCATATTCTGCTACAGTTAACCTACAGGGTTTCAGTAGTACTTTTATTTAAGTAATGCATGGGATGAATGAGATTCTGTTCAGATTTTTACCATGGTATTGTATTTCTACATTTACTTAAGTAGATAACCTGTGTGTGGTTTCTGTTTTGTCTATTTAGTAACTGAGTTTATGCATTCATTTAGGTGCTTTTATTGTGTATTCTTTCCCTTCAGTTCACTTGTCAAGTGTATTCGGGTTTGTGCATTTGATGTAGGAGGGAATCACAAGTTAGAAGTACAGCAATGGATAAAAATATTGGCACCATTGCATTTCAGTCAGATAACCACTTCTCCCAGAGAATTGCTGCAGTCACAAATTCTTTGGTATCCCCATGTTTATTTCTTTTGTTTACATTGGAACAACACAAAAAAGCAGAGGCCAAATCTGATACTGTATATTCCACACAGAACTCTAAAAATGAACTGGACAGAATTTGTGACACCCTCAACATAATATCTGGTAGCATACCCTCTGGACAAAATAACTGAAAACAAATGCTTAGTGTAACCATCAGTGAGTTTCTTACACCTCTCTACTGGAATTTTGAACCACTTATTTTGCCAACTGCTCCAGGTCTCTCAGATTTGAAGGGTTCCTTCTCCAAACTGCTGTTTTGAGATCTCTCCACAGGTGCTCTATGGGATTTAGATCTGGACTCATTGCTGGCCACCTCAGAACTCTTCAGCGCATTGTCTGAAATCATTTCTTTGTGCTTTTTGAATACAATGGGGAAAGAAAACATTCAAAATCTCTTTAAAAATCTGTTATTGTATGTACCCTCAAATACAACATATAGCTATTTTACAATTAGGTAAATTCCCATGGCATGCTCATTTTGTTCATTTCCAGCCATTTAATGTTTAATCTCGGGTACCTCTAGATGAGCTTGGCACCCCTCATAACTCCAAATTGTCTGTAATTATTTCAGAATCATAAAACCAGAAAGCCTCTTCTTAAAAATAAGAGGATAGTTTGTGAATGCGCACAGCTCCTGTTGCCAGTGTTGTCACAAGTGGACAGAACAACGAATTGCAACAGCATTAATTAATTAGAATGTCTCCTCCATAGATAGATAAACAATGGTATATGTACCAATGAAAAGAGATGTGTAACACTCTAAACAAAGTGGGTGATTGAGAAACCCCATATTTTAACTGGCATAATGCAGACACAGTAACTTCTCCAGCCTTACAACAATTCTCTCTAACATTACAAAAACAAGGCATTAACAGACATGCAGTGTATTATTTTTATAAGTTACTGAGAGTGAATATAATTTACAGTACCCCACTGTAGCCAAGCAGCTCCTAACAGACTACTTTATTAGACCTCTATAGGCTCCATCTTTTAGATGTATTTTTATGCAATACCTCCCTGCTAAGTAGAGATTAATATTGCTATGCCAAAAACCTAACTGCTATTATAGAAGGGGCCTGCTTATCCGGTCCCTGAAGGAAACCCTTCCCCTGGAGATGGTTTGAAGAAGGCAGCCAGAGAAGAAATCAACAGTTTCAAAATTTCATAAAATGTTTTATAAAGTTATAAAAGATTGGTTATATGGGATACAGAAAAATGTAACTAAAATACAAAAGTCAAAAACAATAATTCTAAACAGGTGCACTGCCTAAGGCAGTCTTCTTCATCTCTCTGATGGCCAACTCCCTCTCCTTTCTTCTGGTCCTCCTTTTTAATGTTCCAGTCCTCATGTGGCGGTGATGAGGGGGGCAAATAGCAGATGAAGAAGTGGGTAGCACTTCTTCATCTGATTGTTCTATAGCACCATCCATCACACAGTGTATATGCAGTTCTTTCAAAAAAACAATACAACAATGAAACTTCACTGAATAACAGAATGTGACTTTCTTTTCTGAGCAGGTGCACCTAGGCATGTTTCTTAGCTTCTAGATGTGAGAACTCTAGTATATAGTAGCAAATCTTGTTTTTGTATAGATAAGCAGAAACAAAACTTGTCACAGAGGCAAAAGGAAGACTTGCGTCATTGTCTATATGTCAAAATATATGTATGAGAAAATATGTTCTTTTAAATACTTATACTATTTCAAATAAATAAAAATGTAACACTAGAATTAAATGCAAAGTAAAAATTCAAATGCTGAATAGCTCATGGAATAAAAGCATGGTTAACATCAATTTTTAGTAAATTCCTTTTGTCAGATTTATGGCCACAGGTTTCAGGAAAACATGCAGGACAGAAAAAGTTTCAAGATAAAGAAAGGGTTGCTATGGGAGGCAGGGACTTCACAGAATCCAAAACAGAGATGCTAAACAGAACAGTGACCTCTGTCCTTGGTCTGTGAAGACATTTGCATGCAAGATCCTGAGTTGAGAGAGGTTCCTTGCATGTGCTGGAATCTGCTGTGAGATTTGTTACATGGAGGAGACACTGTCTAACACCTTGGTCCATAATCTCGCATAGATGTTCAGCTAGGTTGAGATCTGGTGACTGTGAAGGCCATGAGTCACATCATGTTCATCATCATCAAACCATTCAGTGACCCCTCATGCCCTATCGATGTGGACACTGTCATCTAGGAAGAGACCACTCATCACTTCAGGTTTGTACTCATCTGCATACAGTTTATGCATGACAGTATTGACACTTAATGGGTCATTGTGATATATACTCAAATATCAGTTTGTTTCATTCAGGAGCTTGTATATGGTAAAATGTTGCACTTATTCAACATGTGCTATTTACCTTTGACGTATAACCTGCTATGAGAAAAATAAATTAAAACATTTGTTCAGTAAATTAAGATATTAACACAGTACTGTATGTGATAGTATGGAGGAATGAGGAGCTGGAAGACTAATGTGACTAGCATAACATCCCATGAGGTATGACTAAATATAAACAAGAAAATCTCCATTGGTTGTAAAAACACATGTTTAAGCCATCAGGATAAACTGTTTGACTTCTAGAGTCCCTGCAATATTTCAGAATAAACAAACTTTCCAGAGGCCTCTCTGATCACTATACATAAGGGAGATGATAACAGTGCATCTCCATCATACTGCCAGACTTGATGTATGGGAGATATTTAGTTAGATAATTACATAGTAATGTTTGTAGCTCAACAGAGAGAGACACTTAAACTGCCACCTTTAGTGTCTTATCTCCTCTGGAGGAAAGACAGCAAAAATACATGTGCTCTCAACAATACTTTAACAACAATCCTTATTTACACAGGCTAGTGTTGTGGAGCCTTTGTATAAATAATTAAAATGGACCATATAAATACCTCTTAAGTGCAGTTACCAAAATACAGCTGGAAATGTGTCTGGCATTTTTTCTGTTACAATAATTAGGTAGCTCTGCACATAATATTGAGTTATATTGGATATAAAAATTGGATGTAAACTGAGCAGGTATCTCCAAAACATTTGTACCTTGCTTCTTCAATAAATGGCAGCAACGATGTATGAGTCAAATAGGAATCACAGCAGTCTTTTAGTCATCATGGTTTTAAGATCCAACCTGAGTGCCAAATCGGCTGCTCTCATCAAACCCATGACGTCATCAGCGCCCTAGAGACAGCCCACCCTGATGCTGTTTTTATCATCGCCTGTGACTTTAACCAGCGTAATCTATGGACTGTACTCCCCAAATATTACCAACATGTGAACATTCCCACCCGGGGCAAGAACAAAAGGATCATGTTTACAGTAACATATGGGGTGCGTACAGAGCTGCACCCCTCCCCCACTTCAGACACTCGGACCACATTTCTTTGTTCCTGTATCCAGCCTACCGACAAAGACTGAAACCAACAAACGCTGTCACCAAACAAGTCAAACTCTAGACACCAGAGACTGAAGGCACCCCACTAGTGATGGGAAGTTCGGATCATTTTACTGATTTGATTCTTTGAATCTCATTCAGCAAAATGAACAAATCTTTTTTGAGTCATTTTGTTCACTTCAGCAGAATGTAATTAAAATGTTCCATGTTAATTCCCTATCTATTTACACACATATTGATCACATTTCAAAAAAGAGCTGTAATGCAGCCAAGGTCATATTATAAGTAATATCGTAACTGTGTCTTGAGGCTATGCAGTCTGTTACTTCATCACCTCACCTCCGGATATTTTGGGTCAAATTTGTTTGGTCTTTTGTCACATAACATCCTAAGCTAAGCTATGCCGTGCCATCTTCTGTATAGTATACAGAAAGATTTTCCCTGATGAAGTTTAAAGCATTAACCAACTTTATTAAAAGATTCAGTGTTATGGAAAAGAACCATATTGACAGATATTCACAAAATTATAGTCTGTAGGAAATAAAAAGCAAATTTATAATAAGAATAAATGCATCACGTAACAGTAAAAGTAAAAAAAACTGTAAGGATAGTTGAAAATGAACTAATTCCTGTATCCAACAAAGCAGTCATGTCACGTTACAAAAACTAACAACTCAAAAGGTGAACTACTCCCCAAGGCAACCCGATGTTCTCGAGTCATGGGAAAGATTTGTTCAAAATGAACGAATCGTTTGTGAACGACACATCACTACACCCCGTAGGACTGTTTTGCTTGGACAGACTACGATGTGTTTAAAGCTGCAGCCACCTTGGAAGACTTTACTGTCAAAGATTATGTTGAGTATGTGACCAGATACACTAGTACCTGTATTGACAACATTGTTCCCACCATACAAGTCAGGAGGTTTCCCAACCAGAAGCCCTGGATAAAAAGTCAGGTATGCCACATGTTGTGTGCTCGGTCTCATGCGTTCAGTTCAGGCAATGAGAAGGAGTACAAAGCTGCAGAGTACGGACTGAGAAAGGCCAATTCAGCAGCCAAGACGCAGTACAGAGAGAAGCCGAGTGGCTTCTATTCTACTGCTGACTCCGGACAAATGTGACAAGGCCTGCAGCACATCACAGACTACAGGACAACCACCAGGATCATCAGCTCCACAAACAGCCTGCCGGATGACCTCAACACCTTCTACACCTGCTTTGAGACCTCCAGCTACAGCACAGAGAGGAGGCACACATACACATCATCAGGCCAGGTACTCAAAACCCCAGTGGCACTCACTCCAATCAATATGAAATGTTTTGAGAGAATGGTGCTGGCCCACATTCAGAGCAGTATAGCAGACACCCTGGACCCCCTGCAGTATGCCTACCGACCCAACAGGGCCACCTCAGACACTATCGCTGCTGCCCTTCACTATTCCCTTTCTCACCTCGAAAACAGACTCCTACATCAGGATACTCTTCATTGACTACAGCTCTGCTTTCAACACAGTTATCCCCCACAAAATGTCCACACTGGGTCTGCACCCCACCCTCTGTGACTGGATCCCGGACTTTCTGACTGGCAGGCCCCAAACTGTCAGGATTGGCAGCAGGATTTCAGCCAGCATTATTACAAACATTGGCACCCCACAGGAATGTGTCCTCAGTCCCATCATCTACACCCTGTTCACCCATGACTGTGTCGCCTCCCACAAAGACAACATCATCCTAAAGTTCGCGGATGACACCGCAGTGATAGGTCGCATCACTGGCGAGGACGAAGCAGCCTACCGAACTGATTAACTGACCCTGGTGTAACAGTTTAGTCAAAAACCCAGCAATTCATTTTCTGTGACTTTTTCAATCCAGGAAAAACTACATAAAAGAGAGATTCCCAAAACGTAATACCCGTGAATTCTTTTCTACCTTGTGCCCCAGATGAGTGCAGCTCAATGCTAATTTCTAAACTAAGCACATGCTCTAACAGGGATACAAAGACTGGAGGAAGTCGTATATCAAAGCAAGCACTTGTAAAAAGCTGATGTGGCTCTCCCACAGGTTTTGTGCCATTCAAACATTAATGATGAATGCATCCACTGAAGAATCTGTTTTCATTATAAGGAGCTGCCGTTGCACTCCAGTCAGCTTCTGTTTTCATCTGAATAGGAACAGAAAATCCCTGATGGTTTCCAGAATCAGAATTTAATACCTGACAATTATGAAGAGACAATCTCCTGAATGTATAACTACACCACTAAGTGTGAATCCAGCTTTTCTTGAAAACCTAAAGCTAACATTTTTTAGTTTCAGTTGATTGTCTGGCTTGTTCAAAATGTTTCAATTTTGAGTTTCTTCACCTTGGTGTGGTGGTGAATGCTGCTCTGCAATCTAACACCAAATCAACTTACACATAAGTGAACAAAATAACAAAATGAAAGCAGCTCAAGAGTCATGGTAAATAATGATGTTACAGCCATTATTGACAGCAAGCACAGGCCAGGATCTAGTATGGTGCAAAGGTGGGCTGCACCCCCCCAGATTTTAGTCATGCCCCCCAACACCAGAGCTCTGCCCCAGGACACAAATTCAAACACACACCTGCACTTCAGACAGGAGCAATACAGAAATGTCTGACTGAGCTGATCAAAGAACAAAAGATAAATACACCACTCTTCAAACCTTTCTTCTACCCTCTCATTGGCTGATCAGGTGGAACAGAAGTCAGGCAGTAACAAGCTATTTTTGTCACTTGCAGCAGCAATGGTCACGGTACTGTGTTTGAGAGAAATGTAGAGTAGGCTAGTTTATTCTGTTATATTATATGTAAAGCTGCTGCTGACTTTTTTTTTTTGCCGGGATATCTGCTGCTGTTGGTCATTTGCAATACTGTCTATGTATACCTCATATGCTATTTACACCTCATCACTAACGCCCTGGTGATGCTGAACCATCTGACAATCTCCTGTTATTGTTTGCACTACTGTCACTGACTGTACACGGTTTTGAGTCACAGCTTAGTGGCTGTACCGTTTAGATGTATCCTAATTATGTTAAACCAGTTCTTATTCTATTCTCTTCTATTTTTATTCTACTTTATTTTAGTTCCTAAATGTTATGGCACCCAGTACTAGGTGAGAGAGAAATGGTATTTTGATTTTCTGTATGTCCTGCATATATGGTGAATTGATAATAAAATCCTTGAACCTTGAACCTTAGGCTAGCTCTGGACACACTCTTCAGATATCTTGTATTTTCATCACTTTAGTTTTTTTGCTCTTGTTCCTTCACAGGTTTATTTGATTGATCTGTGTAACAGTGTCTGTGCAGAACAGATTTAAAACAGATACTGCCCCTGACTTAAGTGGTAGCAAGAGCAGAGCTACCAGTCCACTGATTCTCAGCCAGAGAATCCACCGGAGCTCTGGCCCCAGTGCAAGCATGACCCCGCTCCCACCAACAGCAGGTTACAAGGAAGCATTCCCAGAGCTGCAAGCACTGATACTACTCTGGTGACTGGGGTATCCTCAACATCACGTGAGAGTTCATTGTCCACACTGTCTCATGCACTAACACCATTCCACTGCACAGTGATGCATGACAGAAAAAAGAATCTGGTGATTTTGGCTCATTAGAAGGCAGCAGTCAATAAAAGACATGGATTAGTTTGTCAGAGGTTTTGCACAAAAACCCCCACAAAAAAAACAAACAAAACAAGGCTCTTCCTCTAATGTGGGAATGAAACTGAATGAGAAAAGGTGAAATAGTGACAAATTCATGGTAGGGAGTATTAAAAGCATAACGAACAGTTTGTAGTTTAAAAACTTCATAGTCAGTACTGTAATCTTCATGTAGGTTCAGTTTTGCTCAAGGACACAAAAGTTAATTGGTATTCAACTTAGATACATCTACATGTATGCAAGTATAAAGTAGAGCTACAGTACAAAAGATAACATTTTTTTAGAGACGGTTTTATGTAACAAATGTTCAAACACATAAAACAACAAGGTTAAAACAAATGTGTGTTGATAGTATGGCCCCCCTGATTTTTTTTTACTGCACCCCTAGATCAAACAGGTTAGATCTGGACCTAGTCAAGCAATCATATTGTGAGGGTCAAACTATCATGAGAATATTGCTTTTATGGCATTATGGGGAAACTGAGTTACCCTTTGGTGGAGGTTTGCTTTCTAGTTGTATTGTATAATGGTTTGACAAAAGCAGCTGTAGGTGTTAGTAGGGCAATCATTTCTTACACAAAATTTGAATTTTAGAATCTCAACCAGGTTGCACAGTAGGCCATAGTTAATGCAGTAGAAATGAAGGAGTGTGTGCTCTCTTAATTCAAGCAGTGCTTGACTGGGTGTTTTTTCTTTCTTGGATTTCCTTTAACTGCTGATTTGTGTTAACAGTTGTTTCTTCATTTGTGGTTTTTCATGAGCTGGCCCTGGTACTGAAGCAACAATGTGTTGTTGTTGCAAATGAATTTTAGGCTGCATAGGCTATAAAAGACAGGTTTTCATCTATACTGTTCTGTACCCTGCTGCTTTAACATGCTGTTTTTATGGGAAAATATTACCTCACTCTGCTTCCCAAGGGTTCAAATACATGGGGGAAACTTTAGAGTGCAGAGACTGCTGTGGCTATGATTCAAAGAATTGAAGGTACATGCAAATAATATAATAGATATGAAGTGCTGGACATAGATGAAACCTTCATCAGCTAATAATTAATATTTAGATTTAATCAGCCTACACACTTGATTTATTGCTGACAATGCTTTCAAATTGGAATGAATAATTGATGATTCATTGGTGGATCTCATGAATATCGTTATATCATGATATAATACTCTCATGGCATCAGCCAAGGAATTAAGCAGTGTGCAGTTTATTTTAGTGTGTCGTCCAAACATTTTTGAAACCCCCACCCCCACCTCAAAAAATACTGATGTTGAGTATTAAGCATTAATTTAATTTAAATTTATAGTTTATTTGTACCAAACAAACCTGACAAAAATCCAATGCTTAATGTACATATACGCATACGTATGTTATATAATTATTTTTATATACTGTATAACTATGCAGTGTTAAAGGGTGAGTAATTAATTCTACATCTTATTATGCTAACTCAGAAATTTGCAAGGCAAATGTGACTGGAAGTGAAATTCTGCCACATAGTTATACAAATTCCCAGATGAACAACTTTGATTACCCCACTGAGTAAATGAATGGCTTAGCGATCATTTACACAGAGCTTTAGTCTTCTTTTATAACCGTCACATTTTTCTTGGAATTAAGGAGTCTTGTGGTCCTTGGATTTCACCTTAACAGCAACTGGGCTGTAAAAGATCAGTTTCAACAAGGTGTCATACCTACAGTTAATGACAAATGAGGTTGTATTCTGTGCTTTCTCATATAGAAAAAGAGTGTTCCAGAAATAACAACACAATATTCTGATCTGACATATCTATGGTTTAATCAACACCAATCAGTATTTCAATATCAATGTCAGTATATTATTTAGCACACAGAAGCTAAAGAGACAGATGTTTCTCAGGGGTTGTAGAGACCAGAATGGAATGAAAGAAGGGTGAACAATACAACTTCAAGTGAATGATTATGTTGCTCTGTCTAGCAGCTGTGTATGCAACAGTCTGCTAATCCATTTGCATATCAGTTATATACGGTGGTAAAAAGCTTGATCCACTTACCCCATATGGTCTTTTGAGTATGCTCACAAAAGTAACTTACTATCACATAATAAAACCACAATTTTAAATCTGTCAAGATGTTAAATTGTGAAACCTGTGCCTGTTGATGTCATTCTGAGGGTTTTTGGGTTAGAAAATTTTCTGTTATTTTGGGCTTCACCTGTACATAGTTTAGGCAATTTTAGCTTTCAGAACATATATGTACATTAGCCACTTCATTACTAATTCAGGACAAGTGCTCATTTCACAGATAGTCAGCATTACTTAGAGGGAGGACAGGGGATGCCATAATATCATCTGGGACTTACTGATGGTTTGAGGGCAGAGGCAGACGATGAACCAAGGGAAAAGCCCTGCCAGGCTGAGGGCAGAAACTAACAGTGTTTTCTACTTTCACACTATGCTTGGTTACCATTTCACTTTTTACTTACTGATGTGAATTGATTTTTGTAGTGTTGTCTAGTGAAAGTAGTGTAGGCTCAGGAGGAATGTGTGCCATTTAAGTAAAACAGCATACTGTATCTTTTCATTCTGGGCAGAGCAGAAATCAACTTTCCAGGAATGGATAGTAGCTGGTTGACTGTGTAGTTTAACTTTATTTCTTTAAATGCACATGCGCACTCCATACAAAAAGGACCTGGTTGTGTTCAAACCTGGAACCTTCTTGCTGTGAGGTGGCAGTTCTAAACACTTCACCACCATGCCACCCATTGTCAATTCCAACCAAATAATTTTAGTGTCTGGACTCCAAACATCAGCACCATGTACAGTAGGCACACGTAGCTGTCGGATGCCACTACTACTGCATTAATTGTTAATGTTCTGCATTAAAATATATTCAGGATATGTTTACAGGGTACAAGGTCTCAGATCTGAAGGGGCTGGTCAACTAGTGGTGCCCAGAGTTCAAACTAAACATGGAAAAAGGGCTTTTAGCCATTATCCTGCCCACAGCTGGAGCTGCTCCAGTAGAACTTAGATGTACCCGTAATGTGGCCATTTTTAATAACAAGATAAAAACTGTTTTTTTCCCCACTGCTCTTAATTGTATTTTTTGTTTAATTCTACAATTTATCTTCCATTATTTTAATGTGCATCTTAAGATTTTGTGTATGTAATATGTAAAGCAGTTTGAATTGTCTTCGTGTATGAAAATGTGCTATGTAAATAAATTTGCCATGGCTTGCTAAAACTACTAATAGGAGTAATATCCTATGTTAAATCTTTCAGCAGTATGCTGGTGACCTGCCAGGCCCAACACATCTTTTCTGTTCTGACGACAGTGCTCCTGCTGCCTGGGGGTGTGACTGACAAGTATGGATGGACCTGGCTGCCCTCACTTGCCCTGCACTAAGTTTCACAGTGAACCCCCTAAAATGGCTCGAAGATGACTTGTTAACGTGTTCAAGATTACTGTAATGGACTAAGGCGGTGTTTAGACAGCTTCAGCTTATCCAAAATACTGCTGCCAGCATTATAACAAGGACCAGAAAAACACAGCATATAAATCCAGTTATTAAATCACTACACTGGTTACCAGTTTCCTAGAGAATCATTTTTTAAATATTAATGCTTGTCCATAAATCATTAAACAATTTCTGTGCTAGACACTTCTCAGATTTCCTAGTTCAGGATTACAGCTTGTTCCACGAATTAAAACTAAACATGCTGAAGCTGCCTTTAGTTTATATGCTGCTCAGAAGTGAAGTAAACTGCTAGAAGAGCTTATACTTGAGTCAATATTGAGTAGTAAAGCAGAAAGGAAGATGCCAGAGAGCTCAGGAGTTCACAACAAAGTAATCAAAGGTGCTCTTTTGCACAAAGGACTGAAAAAAATAAGCAGAGCAAATAAAGAAAAAAAAAAAATCAAAGCCATTCTTCTGAAAAATAGTAAAAAGCCTTTATGGCAGTGGCTTTTTCAAAATGAGGGTTAAAAACTATGCATGTTCAAAATGTGGGTTACAGCCCATGAATAGCAGCAAGAAGCTGCCTTCTTCAGGGCGTAACCTGCAATACAGTGTTTGCTAAAGTGGATGTGAGATGTGTCTAGACCTTACTTTGTAAAGTATCCTGAGATGGCTAATTGTGATTTGGCACTTTACAAATAAAATTGAATTGAACTGAAAACAGTTTCTGATTGGATGCTTCATATTGTAGTAACCACAAGTTCCAAGCAGGCATTTTGACGAGATGTTTCATCCTGAGGAACTCAGAATATTCATAATTAATAAACTAACTTTGATTCCAGGCATTTGGAAATAGGAAAGACTCTATGCCCTGCCCCCAGACCTGAGCTGATTGTTTGCTTTGTTTCAGCTAAAGGTCAGCTTCATGCAAGCTGCTGCAACAGTCATTGACAAAGTGTTCCGTACAACTCCGCAAAGTACCTTTTCCAGCTTAATGCAGTGTACAAGACATAGTTGGCTTAAAGCTAAATAAATACAGCAAGCCTATATGAAAGCCTGCCAGTCTGCACTGGAATTTCTGATATTCGAGTAAATGGTAAAATAAATGGAGGCAGATCCATTAGGGAATATATATGAAGTCTAGGCACAAATGAACATGTGATTTTTCAGAAATATGGTACTCAGGTAATGAGATTATTTTCTATATCTTTAAAATTTAATTTCATACCAGTGTACTATGGCTATCATGTGGACAGGGTCCTCAAATGGGGGCTGTTAGATTCAACATAAGAACAGAGGCGTTAATCTTAAAACTAATTAGGTAATCATTCATCCACTAGAATGAAAGGGGAAGAAGACTTAACAAGAGGGCATAACCTAGAATGAGCAGCACCACAGGGTATGTGTGTATGGTGTGTGTGGGTGTGTGTGTGTGTGTGGGTGTGTGTGTAAGAGAGAGAGACAGAGAGAGAGTAATGGAATATCCTTTGGCAACAGCTAGTTGAGTGAAATATGGTTGCTACAATAATGTAACCTGCAGCTAATTCAGTGATGGCTGAGAATTCAGATGCCATATACAGGGAACTGTGGGATTATAGTTTTAAACATATGAATATATGGAGGTGTATGTGCTGCTAGACCCCCTTGTGGTGTGTCACGTAATCACAAAATCAATTCTAAAAGGTGACTTTGTGCTGCATTTTGTTGTGTGTGTCACTGTAGGTTCTGATATTTTATGGACAGATTTTTGCTTGTGTGTGTGTAAAAGCTAAGTCAGACTCATTGGTGGCATCTTATTTAACCAGCTAATAGAGGTGACTTTTGCAGTTGTGCTTTAGTTGCACAATATTATGCTGTGTCCCACACGTCTGGCATTGTGTGTGTGTTTGTTTATTTGCTGAAATGAACTCCCATTTTCATTCTCTCTTTGTAATAAACAATATTAGGCTATCATAATCCCCACAGCTGCAGCCCATTTGCCTCTCTGTCCCCCAACATCAGCAACACAAATAGACACTCATACTAAGACAGTATAGTTGGTTTGTTCTGATTATCCACAATAATAATAACAAACAATAACAGATTAAGCAATAAATATAAATGGCAAGGCTAATTTAACATCTGAAAGACACTAACCATCTCTCTCTAATCATACACACACTGTGGTTTCTCACTGAGGTAATTAATCATTGTCCAAGTGTGGTGTTTAACATTTTAAAAGAGTAGTATAGAGTGCTTGCAGCTCTGGGAGCGCTTCCTTGTAGCCTGCTGTTGGCGGGGGGTGGGGTCACTCATTGCGGAGCCTCCAGCCACCCAGTCCGATTGGATTTCTCGTGGGTCACCCCCAATTTGAGCGGACTCAGTCATGTTTTTGAGATAAATCACGCAACCAGTAAGCTTTTATATCAATAAATACAGCTGTTTGCATTGCCCAGCTGGCATATCACTTGTGCTGTACACATGTAAATGCAACCTGATGCTTATTTTTAGCTTCCAGTCTGATTTTTCTAATCTACACACATAAAATGCTCCACAGAATCCAGAAAAAAATATGAAAACTCACTAGTTCCAACCAGAACTCCACCAAACCAAAGAAATACATCAAGCAAAAACAGTTAAAACACGTGATAAACTGTATGTTACATCAATCCTATTGAATACAGCAGTTCTTTTTAAAGTGTAGGTTTTATTTGCTGTCAGGCAGGGAAATATAAATCGGACTGGTTACACAAAATGTGTCTACACATACAGATACTAAGTAGTAGTTAGTATCTGCCCTGTAATGACTCTATAGTTCTGAGAGCATGTTGTCCAGCTCCTGGTTATTCTTTTATTCATATTAATAGGTTTAGCTCATAAACTTTAAATTTTGGAACCAGGGCCTGATCTAATATTTGGATCAAGAAGCTCCTGAAAAATGCAGTGTGCCTGATTAATTTTGAGGCGGAGGAGATGATTATCCACACTTTAACTTGAATGGGATTCACCCGTGGTTCAAGAGGAGCCAGCTTGACATCAAGTCAACTCTGTGTCTGCTCCTGAATCAATGAATACAAGAAGAACATGGTTATGAGTATCAGTCTCTTGATGTACTTGAATGCTGCACCAGAAGGTAGTGTTACTGGAGTGTGGAAGTAAATAGTGTGAATAGTGATGACCTGGGTTGCCACAGTAGGGACAAAGATTCTTTTGAGATTTTTGCTGCATAGGGTCAGAAGGACCAGAAACAGCAGAAGAAAAAAGTGAACTGGAAAAAAAACTGGAAAAAGGATTATGGTTGTAAATAATAAAAAAGAAAGAGAGAACACTGAGTTAGAAATGCCCTGCAATGATCTAGTTCCTCCAAATAGTGCTCAGACAGAGAAATATGGGGTTTAGAGATTACTGGTCAAATTGCTAGGTTTGTCAACTGAGAGGATGTCTTGGGGGCATGGCTGGCAACACCTACTTGATGATCCTTTGATTTATCTCTTTCATGCCTGCTGTGATTTCTTTAAAGTTTGATTCATACTGGTTCAGGGTTGTGGTAACAGGGTTGCCAATCAACTGTGTCGGCTAGGTCTGTGTTTGGCCTGATTGTACTGTCAGGTTTGAGTCTGAAATTGGACCCAAATGCACAACACAACTGAGAAATAAGAAAGAGTAAATGTTTACTGTGGGGATTTTTAAAAGGACAGAGCCACTCTGTGGACTAAGGTTGTGAGAGTAAGAGGTGTGATCGTATGGCAAGTTTGGCTTCATCAGAAGCTTCTATATAAATGTCCAACAAATGTGAAATGCCCTTGTCTCATCACTGACCTTTGTCGCTGTTGCTCTCCCTTATGTTTATTTTTACCGGTCTGTGAAGGGGCCACACTGAATGATGACAATGGGGCCAGCCCATGTCAGTTTCAGGAGAGAAAGGAGAAAATTGAGTTGCAGTATAAGGTTGCCATTATATAAGAAGCTTTTTTCTTAAATAGTCTCCCATCAGTAAACACTCCTGCGATATCCAGTCTCCATAACTACTGAAATAGGCGTAGAGTGGCCCAATCTTGTATAGCATTAGCAAAGATGTGACAGAAGCATGTACTAGAAGCAGGCCATCACCATCACTTCACAGTGGTGTCAGGTCTCCAAATTGCAAAGATGCATTCTATAGTGTAGCTAACATACTCAAGACTTCCTGGATGATGAACAAGGGTAGAGAATGATTAAATAGTGAAGTATAGCAGCAATGTGGCCTTATCACAGGACAATCATTGGGTTTTGTAGTTTACATTGAAGTAAAAACCTATTATTGCACTGATGATATCTGCCATAGCTAATACTGTCTACTACGTATATACTGTATGCAGGACTGGAGGATGTATGAGCTGTGTTACATTTTGTATATTTATTTATTTACTGTAATTGTCCTTTGGGCATAGATTGCCTTGCATTATATTTATATTATATTCAATATGATGCGATTCGTTTTGTACTTTCTGAAGAAGCCATGCTAGTGTTTGATTCTGGAATAAAGTCCCTGCTGCAAAACCATCCAATCTCCTGCATCTTTGGAAGTATTGTATTTGTTTTGCTGTCTACATTTCCAAAGCATGTTGTGGATTACAGTTTGGTCATACTTAGAGCATACAGTGCTATTAGTACTATACTCTTGTTGTTCAAGATGTTACCTGCCTCTGTAGCACCAGATAGGTTCTTTTCAAAGTTAAAACAGATGAAAAGTTTGATTTAAAAGATATTGCTGAGGATTGTACAGCTCATTTTTGCCCTGGAACCCCCTGACACGTTAATGCATCCCTGGATAGTGGTACACCATGTTAACACTGTAAATGCTGTACCGAGGGAAACATTTTTCTTAAGTAGACTTGGTTTACTGAATGTTATGTTTCTCCATTCTTGTTGCACATAAGCTGCTGACATCTGGTCACTGTCATTCCCTTTCCCTTAAAATCTGTGATCTAAAGTATTATCTAGGCTTTCTCTGTTCTCTTCTTGATGTTTAGTTTCATATTCAGGTTTCTGCAGCAATAGGCATTTGGAAACATAACTATGATTTTTCAGGCTGCATCACAACCTAGACACCATGGTTTCCTAAGTCCTGAGATAATACCTTAATTTATAAATAGAATTAACTTAGGTCTCCTGCTCACACTTATGTGATCTTACATTGTTTTTAGGCAGTTTGATCATATTTTAATAGATTGGTCTCATTATTTGGTGATGCTTTGCTGTTGCATCACACAAATTATGTGTGTATGTGAAGTGTCAGTTCTTATCCAGCAGAGAGGCCCAGATATTTCTTTATTTTTTCTGTGGGGCTGGATGACTCACCGCTGTGACAAATCCTCTGTGTGTGTGTGTGTGTGTGTGTGTGTGTGTGTTTGTTTGTGTGTGCGCCTGGCCTTGTATTTCTATACTTGTACAGCTCAAAATCCATGAGTTACTATCTTCATGGGGACTGGACTGGACTCACTTGTGGGCACCAGAGGCTGGACACTGTTGACATAGGGCTTCCTTTTCACACAGCACAGTTTTAGGCACTATTTATGGGTGTAACTACATAATGTAGTGCATGACACAGGTGTGCCAGAGTAATCCAGGGCCCATGTGGTTATATCGCTTATAGAAGAGTGACGATTCTTGATGCAGTGTCATCTGAGGGATCAGAGAGCACGGTCATCCAGCTTAGGTTTGTGTCCTTTTACACACTGAAATCCCTCCAGATTCCTTGAACCTTTTAATTATGTTCTGCACCGTAGAGGGTGACATATCCAAATCCCTTCCTATCTTTATGTGAGGAACATTGCTTTTAAATATTTCATTAATTTTCTCACACATACTGTATGTTGGCAAACTTGCGGTCCTCTGCCCGTCTTTGCTCCCAAAGGGCTCAGCCTTTCAGGGATGCCACTTTTGTACCAAATCATGATGCAGTCACCTGCTGAGATGAGCTGTTTCAAATGGAATCACCTTTTCATTGTTTTACCTCATTACTGACCCTGAAATGCAACATCCCAACTTTATTGGAATGTGTCGCAGCATCAGGATTGAAGTGAGTGTTTATTTTGAACAAAGAATAAAATTGAGGTATCACATCAAATAATGTGCTGCTGTGTTGTATAATACAGGACATAGATGATTTACACATCACTATTTTTGGTTTTAATTTTGATTTCACATACCGTCCCAACTTTTTCTGATCTGGGGTTGTTTATAAAAAGGTGCATTTTGATTAATTTGACAGCTTTGTTTGGCGGTCTCATGCTGTCATTCCACTTCTGGTTGCTGCTGTGCAGAATCTAGTTGTTAAAGAGCAAGATGACAGCCACTGTATTCACAATATTTTGGCTTAACTTTTGCATAATGGAGGAAAGTGGTGACGTCACGTCATGTCCAGTCAGTGTTAAATATCTGCAGATGCTAAATCCGCAGGCTTGGCAACACACTTTTACAGATTTGTTTGAAATTAGACGTCTGTTTTATACAGTAACCGAAGGGAAGGAGTTTAGGCCTACGTGGTTATGTACTTATCTTAGTTATTTGTACTACTACCACATAGCATAATTGTGGTGGTGAATTGCAGCTTATTTAATAAAAAAAAAATAATGTACAAATAAAATCAGTAATTTCAGATAATAAACATTATATGATGTTGTAAATTATAACCTAAATAAAGACTACATTAATGGGAGGATAAAATAATTGCTTTACTTCAACTTGATACCAATCAGTCAACGCAGCTTGCCTGACTCACAGTGGCCAAATAGGCATATTTACAAGTTACTGGAAACCTCAAAAAATTGAAAAATGTTCATGTCATAATCCATGTGTATACAGTTGAACAGCCAGTGACACTGAAATATGAAAGACAGGAGTCAAACAGCAGGCACACTCTGGCAAGCAGTTGTCTCCTACCATATATAAACACTGCATCAGACCAAAGCAAAGCATACAGCATGACTTACGAATGTAGACACAGCAAACATATTCAGTCCATGTGTACACTCACTCTGGCATCATACGAGTATGTAGTGTATGTGCAATGGCTTCAGATTAGTTGTAACAAATTACTGATTGATTCATAAAATTTTATCTGAGGGGAAACGTCTTTAAATTCTTCATATAACATTGAGAATGCAATATCCCTCCTGTGGCCTTTTCCTTCTCTTATTTAAAAAGAAGAATAATATGTTCCGACATTTTTCACTTTGATATTAAATTCATTTCCCTGCTGGCTCCATTAATCTGCTCTATCCACCTCTGCTTCTCTTTTTCATCAAACCTAAATACATTTTGTCTAACCAAGTTATGTCTTTGAATAGTACTCAAAGCAGTGAGCACTAAAATTATTAACCTTCCCTGTACTCCTGTTAAACATTTCCTTTAACTTTATGTCTCCTAAAAACCATTTTCAGAGGAGTGGTCAGGAGTCAACAACTAATTCTGGATTCCAGCAGGAGTGAGAGGCTTGGTACACCCTGGACAGGACTCCAGTCTATAGGAGGGCTATCACATGCACTGTTTTCACACATGAACTCTGGACTATGTTTGCAGAATCAGGTCTGAACTTTGTCCAGAGTTGCCCCTTCACACATGTACATGTGTCTTTAGAGTATCTTTTCTTCATTTAACTCAGCCCAAGCTATCATAACAACTTGAGTTTGAATGCTCCTAAAAGTCCAAGGTAGAAGCAGTGAAGACAATAAGATTGAAGGTCAGCTAGTTATACACAGCAAAATTAGGGGTTGAGTTATATTTTTGTATTTGGAATTTCCAGATGACATCAGCCTGCATTCTGCTTTGCAGGCATGCCGCTCATCATATAACATGGTTAAAAGTCACAGAGGTCTCACCTGTCATAAAGCACTCTATGCTGGTCAGGCCATTTTAAGCCAAATGACACAAACAACTAGATGTGGTAGTATTTGAACCCACACCTCAATTGAGACTGGAGCCTAAATCCAGCACCTTAGACTGTTCGGCCACACTACCTCCAACTGACACTGGTCCATTTAGTTTGACCAGAGGTATTTCCATGAGAAAAATGAAGAAAGCCTTTGATAATAAATAGACAACATTCATGGCAACATAACAAGGACTGTACTGCCACCCATCGCCAAGTGACAGGAGGAACTAGTTTGCACTTGCCGCCGCTTTGACCCACAGTATTCCCAACTCTTAAAAAATGAAGTTATTACATTAGTTTTCCACTGATATGTAGTCAGTGATCATTAAAAGGCACCAAAGTTCAATGCCTTCACAATCCCTACTACATAAATTCAACATACTTGAGATAAATTGCTTGCAACAAAAACCTGCCATTAGAGACTCAACTCAAGAACATGGCTGGTGTGGCAGGATTTGAACCCACGCCTCAATTGAGACTGGAGCTTAAATCCAGCACCTTCGACCGCTCGGCCACACTACCAGACAAGTGGTGGTCTTTAACCCGTTACACCACATTTTTGTCACATCTTAGTTTGTAAACCTTGTTGCAGCCATAATGAAGTCAGTCTTTAGCTGCAGTTCGTGTAATGCTCAAGAACAGTAACTGAAGAAACTGGACTGAAACACTAAACACTTATCAAATTGTTGCAACACAAGAAGACAACACTGGGCTATTTGGTAACTTTGAACCTTAGGAAAGGATGGCTTAAATCCATTGACCTCTGGGTGATGGGCTTAGCACACTTCCACTGCACTAATCTGCTACTAGGTTTTTGCTCTTTTGCTCGCTTTTTTATTTATTTTATTTTGCTTGGAAACTACTGTAGCACGACAGGAGATAGTCTGTGTCAGATGCACTCAAGCCTATTGGAAACACTCTGGTTTATGTGTGTGTGGGTGGGTAAGATGGGCAGGAGGAGGGACAGGAGACAGTCACCTAGCCAGTTTGTAGTTTGGTAATAAACAACAACTCTCTTGTTTGACAATTCTGGTGCCAGGTCTTAACAACAGCAGTTTTCAAACCTCATCATGTCTCCAGTTATATATATTCTTTCAACATCATATGTTTGTATTCTTCCAGTTTCACATCAGTCACATGATAGAACTTCATCAGCATGCCCACTAACTCCGTGTGAATACTCAGCACTATACACAGTTGTTTTCTCACACAGGCTTACTCTGGCCCACTTGGACATTACACAGACTTTGTACTAGGGAGCTGACAGAGTAAAGTCTGCTTAATGTCCAGGTGGACTGACTGGGACATTCATGTTCTAACCACCAACTCCTCCAGATACTTTCAGGGTTCTAGAGCATTTTTGAAATTGGCTACAAAGACAGACAACCACTCACATTCACATCTACAGACAGTTTAGGCTTTGCAGGTAACCATGCAGGCGAAGGGAGAACATACAAGCTCCAAACTAAAGGCCCCATTCGGCTGGCAACCTTCTTGCTGTGAGGCAACAACACTAACCACTGCACCTCATTGCCACCGGATTCCACATAATGAGGCTTACTGATGACTGTTCAGGAAAGGCAGCTAGCCATTTTCACCTTTTATGTATTATCAAATGTATATGTTTTTGGAAAAACAAACTCTAATATGACAGTATATACAACACAAATTCAAGCAAAGAGGTAGTGTCTGATGGCCCAATATCACAATCACAGATTTGCTTTGCAGCTTATGAGACTTAGTGTCATCTAGTGGTGAGGTTGCAGAAAGTTCCCATATATCACGTTAAACAGCCCTCACAGCGAATTGGAAAACAAGTGCGGCTGACTTGACCAAACAAAAGATAACATCAGCTCATTTGTCTTCAGTGCATTACCCAGAATTGGCCATATTCTAGTTAAAGCTATCAAACAAAAACTTGCATTTAGGTGAACTTTGCTTGTTAGGCTAAATTACTTGTCTGGCAGAAAACAGGCAACTTCAGCGTCATTCTGGAAACATTTGTTGCTCATGAAAGGGAAAGGCCACCCCAACGTGTGCCCTCGTCTTGTGCTCTCGACTATCCTGTTTCTTCATGCCTTTGCTTCCTTGATGATAGGGATCCATGCTGTATTCCTTTTTTTGTGTTAAAGTACTACTATGAACCTTCATTTCATCAAATTATAGTTCTTAAACTCATGCAAAATGCTTCCTCTTGTTGCTAATGTTACTTCATCTTCCAAGCATCTCAAGATCATTGCTCTAAATCCAAGCTGCTACTTCAATGTGAAAACATGAAATTCATGCTCTAGAGTCAGTGTGAGGTTTGTCCGCTGCTGTAAAAAATATGGTGACTTAACATGGCAGCCTCCATGATAAGGGACCCGCTCCTATGTAGATATAAAAGACTCATTCTATGCTAAAGAAAATGCAATGAGTCTTATTTTCTGGTGATTACACATTAATGAAGACATAAATATGCATAGTGTAGTGCAGTTCTGCTAATAAATCTTTCTAGAAGATCTTACACACAGCACCTTTAATGGGGATAAATGGAAGAAACCTCAGGAAAAGCAATAGATAAACATAATACATTTAATATGGACTATTGACTGCATATAAATAATCACTACTTCCCTCCACTATGCAAAAGTGAAACCAAAATATCTTGAATATGGTAGCTGCCATTTTGCAGCAGATTCTGCGCATGTTACAACCAGAAGGTCAAACTGAGTACTGTATCTGCGGACTCAAAATGCAAGAGAGGAACTCTGAGCAGTTTAAATGATTTATTGAAATTCTACAGGGGAAATGAAAACTTCGAGTAACATATAGGTAACAGTCTGGTGAGGCTGGAACCTGGCCCTGGTGTTAATGGCAGGTGCAAGGCCAAAGCCACATTGAAATGAGGGAGAAGAGGGTAGATCAATGAAATACTGGAGTGAGAGAGGGAGAGAGGACAAAGGGGGATGAAGAACTGAACAGGAAACAAACAAAATGAGGGGGGCAGGGACAAATAAAAGGCTGAGGCTCCTGTAGGGCAGTGATCCTGATCCAAATGTGTGATCAGGCACCAGCAGTCAGAGGGTATCCCAGTGTGCATGCCGTGGCTGTGAATGAAGGCATATACACTGAGAGAGCTGCTAGAATGCTCTGTACACCTGTCCTGTTTGGTTGGATGAGTACAGCTGAGAACACAAAAGACTTGTAATGCTCCATGTCAGATATCATAAGCCAAAACACAAAGCTGTTCAGGGGCAGCGGGATGGGGGTAAAGGGAAGGCTCGGGGTGAATTGTAAGCAGCAATTGAGTGTTAAACCCATATGACCTGCCCTTGGTGTTAAGTGTTCAATGGAACAATGTGCCAGCAACAATTAATCTCTGCATGAGATCATTAGGACAACACTAAGAAGAGTCCCAGTGCAGTCTGCTGTAATGAGCCAGTCCTCCAAATTAGCACCGACTGTCCTCCTGTGTATTCATGGCTCACAAAAGCTACAGCAAATTTCTGTCTTTGATGGGTAGACAAGCAGAGTCTGATTCAAAGAGGGGAGATCAGGAAAAGGGCATACAGCTGTTGGGAGCCTTGGGGGCACTTATAGCCTATTAGTAGTTCATTACTACCACTAGAGTCCTTAGTGGCCAATTCCATCTGCGTGAATGTAGATACTTGCTCCTAAAATGTTACATTTTTAGGTGTTTTGCTTTGATTATTTCTCTATGGTTTATTTTCCAAATGTTACATCCATTGTCTAAACAGCTTATCCTGTAATTTTATGACCTTTTATTGTGAAATCCATAAGATTAACTAAATTTAAAGTGACCTGTAAAACCTTTGTCTTTCATCACATTCTGCCGGAGTGTTTAATAGTAAACTGAACTTAATACTCTCATGCTCCAAAGATGATCTCTGTCCTTTGTGGTAATTACTTGTTTATTTTCTATAGCTGCATCTTTAGGTCAGATAAGAAAGTCTGTTAACGAGATAATTAAAGGTTGCCATTAAATATGCCGTGGACATTTATTGTCCCCATATGGTTAAACTTTACTAATTTAAGTTTCACACAACAACTTTGAGATCTATTGGGCCCAGGGGAACCCTGCTGTATTTAGTGATTCTGTTTGGTTCTTCAGAGCCATCTGGAGGTAAAACCCACATAGTGACTATTTGTATTGTGGTGTCTACTGAACATTACAGTTGTTTTGGGGTAATAATGGGGCTTAATCATTCATTTGCCCTGTTGTATCAGTGTTTACTTTATTGTATTAATACAGTTGCTCAGGGAAACTGGAATCACTCCTACAATCACTAATTTCACCACTGGTAAGGGATGTCAGAAGATTACAGCATTTGGCTACTTGAAATGTAAAAATTGTGTATGTGTTTAGGGGATGTCTGTACACTCCCATGCCTATAAATGTAAATGCAGTATAATATGTTCCTATCCTGTATACATTTTCTTTTTCTTTTCTGTGCACATGTGTCACTAGGGACCTGTGGTAATCTAAGATGCATAAATGAATGCTAATCAGCCAGCTAATATATCATGTTGCCCTTTCCCAGTGTAAAATCCATCTCAGCTTTCCCAGCATCACCAACACGACTACACACTGACTGACAACAGGCTCAACATACTCAAAGTGACACTAGACATATATTTAAAATTTTTTATTATGTACCAGTGGCATGACAGTGAACTACAACAATTTTACAGACTGATCATTTAAGGATAAAGAACAAAATTCATTCTGCATAATTAATGCTAATGGAAACTGACAAAATATTTCTAATTCTAACTTAAAAGAAAACCTCAATGACAGCGGGGCTATGAATTAGCCTACAATCAATATATTTATGTATGTGTATATTAATATATGACAAATTTACATTGGCTAATAGAATTACCCAGTGTACATTACAGAATGGATTCCCTTACAAGGGTGAAGTAAATCTTCATAAACATTTTACACTGAATTTAACTTTGGTGACCTCTGACTTGCAAATCTGAGGAAAATAGCAAGTTGTCTTGACACTGGTTTACAAAGTATAGACACCTGGGTAGTTCAAAATGGAGTAAATCAGTGGCTCCCAACCTTTTTTTTCCCCTCAAAACCACCCCCTTAAACAAAAGCTGACACACAGACAAAACCCAGCTGTGTGCTGCACTTTAATGGGTTCTTAGAGTCACTGGACCAGTTGAATTGGGTATCCCTCTCGACCACCAGTGGGCAACACTGAGCAAACTGTTGCTTGGCACACCAGGATCAGGATAAACACATGCACTAGGAGACGCCGCATAAAGATAAGATTTATGCTTCATTACAAATGTAAGGGTGGTGACTAAGTGGTCGGTCTTGTGGCTTTCTATATCATCAAACTGGTAAATTGAATTCCATACTGTCACTGAATGAGTTTCTCTCTCTATACTCAAACCCTGGGGCCAGCCATTACAGAGCAAAGTGTTTCTCTATCTTGCAATCTTTTCCTTCACTTACTAGTCATCTTTTGTCTCTCAGTCTCCTCCTTTCTTCATGCAATGTTCACAGATTGCAGAGGGTCAGATTTCAAATTATTTTAGTTAGCCAGGACAATAGAATTTGACACCAATTTAAAAGAATTCTGTGAAAATTCATATTTATCAAAATCTATGTATTTCATACAAAACATGCATATAGCTAATTAAAGCCGTTGTATACATAAAATGGTAGTAGAACTGACCTTCTCAGGTCATTGATACATGCAGTATCTGGTGTGAGCTTTATTTGTATGAGAGATCATCCATCAATCCATTATGTAGATCACTTATCCTGTAGAGGGTCATGGGGGTGCTGGAACCAATCCCAGCTGACATTGGGTGAGAGGCGGGGTACACCATAGACAGATCACCAGTCTGTCATAGGGCTGACAGAGACAGACAACTGCACACACCCACACTCAGAGACAATTTAGAGTTGCTAATCAATGCATGTCTTTGGACTGTGGGAGGAAGCAGGGAGAACCTGCAAACTCTGCACAGAAAAGCATCAGGTTAGCCAGGGCTTGAACCCCGGAACCTTCTTGCTATGAAGCAACAGCGCTAACCACTGCATCAACATGCCACCCTCTAAAAGGTCATAATAAACAAAACAATACAAACTTTAAAATGACCATACATTGGGATTAAAACATAAATTAAATACCGGCATAATAAATATAAACTAAGGTCAACAGATTGGCAAAGAAGATACAGTCAGATTGTAGCTGAACATAAAAATGAGAAGGGTGATCCTGAGAGGACCTCTGGCTATGATGTGGTTTCATAAGGGCTAAAGAGTTCAGAAATGTAGTTTGGAGTAAGACCCTGTTGAGCTTTGCATATAATTAGTAAGATATGAAAAGCAATTCTTAAATGAAGAGGTAGCCAGCGAAGAGGTCAAGTTAGAGGGGTCTGTGATATGTTTCAGTTAAATCATGTAAATGGTTGCTGCATTTTGGAACAAATGCAAACAGGATTTGTTAAAGAGAATCACCCTTTAGAAAACATTGCGTCGTAACTAACTGAATAAATAAATCAATCAATTATCCAAAAATGAATCCTGAGCCTGGTGGCCGCTGGTCTCTTAAACAAAAGAAACAAGCAACATTGTATTAGTCTGGCTGAATTTATAGTTTAAACCTCAGTAATACAGGGTAAGGCAATCGAACAATGATAAGCAGGTAATAGAATCAGAGCAACATGGGTGGATAAAATCACTTTCAGTGAAAGATCACTGTTGAGTGAAATGGAAACGGTGGAAAAGGGGAGAAATAATTATTACAAGTGAAGGTTGACATTAGTACACACTCAGAGAGAAAAGTTTATATTTTAAGCATGGAAGAAGGCTTGATGATATGGAGCTCCAATGAAATAAATAAATCAGACATTATGAAATAACTAATTACAAATGTTTGTATTTGAATAAATACAATTTTCTAATATGACCGTGAAATTGTAAAATAAAATTTCAAATACAGCTCATTATTAAAAATCAGCTTATTATTATGAAATATTTCAACATGCTTGTTTTCACAATAAACTTTATTAGAGATTCCCTTTATTTAATTCCAGCAGTTTTTATTTCAAAATGTAATTTTTCTAGTGATGGCTTTTATTTCCCAATGCTATTTCTGCCAGTGTCCTTTTTATTTCATCATGCAATTTTTCTGCTGAATGACTGTCTATCAATCAAGGCAAACTGGGCAGAGCCAGTTATATGATTGGCTGTTCATTATTGATTCGCTTTCCTGGATTGACACTGATGTATTACCAGAGTTAGATTCTAGTTTGAAAAATGGTGCCCGTTGACTTAAAGGATGCTGTGGGAGCTGCGTAAAACATCCATGCTGTGGAAGTGGGGAAGTATCCCAGAATGCACTGTGTGCCAAATGGAGGTGATGGTAGCTTGCTCAAAGCTAGGCTTCAAAGTTGTTATAATTTTCACCCTAGGACTGTTCTTATGCCACTTTATTAAGTTTCGATATTTTTTCAGGCTAGAAAAAGTTTATCCATGAAATGTCCATCCATCTTCATCCGCTTCATCCAGGACTGGGTTGCGGGGGCAGTAGCCCGAGAAGAGCCTCCCAGACTCTCCTCTAGCTCCTCAGGAGGAACCCCAAGGCGATTCAAAGAACCCCAAAGCATAGAATATATCTCCAGGCCAGCCAGGAGATATATTCTCTCCAATGTGTCCTGGGTCTGCCATGAGGCCTTCTCCTGGAGGGACATGCCCGGAATACGCCCCCAGGGAGGCGTCCGGGGGCATCCTAAACAGGTGCTCGAGCCACCTCAACTAGTTCTGCTCAACGTGGAGGAGCAGCCATGAAATGTCAATTCAGAAATTCACTCCGATGTTTTAGGAGATGTGATGACCCAGTAGTGGCCAGCTCTAATTAGCACACAGCTACCAGTTGCTAGGTCATAATAGTCATGAGGGATGGGTGACTAGACTGAGCATTGTAATGCCCTGCTTATTTAAGATAATCATTTTCATACGTGTTTAAATTGTCATGCTTTTTCACCGCAGTGCATTTGTGGTGCTCTGTTGGTGGCACTAGGTCAATAATGCAATATTTTTAACCCTGCATGAGGCTCATAAAACCCAACCTGCAGTTCTCCTTGTGGCCCACTACAGCATCAACCAACAGTTTATGGTTCTGAATTGTCAAACCAAATGGTACTATACACTGTATACACTGGGTTTCACATCTCTAGTCAAAAATCTACTGCATTAAACATGGTTAACATAGCACCATATGTTACCGGCTTACAGTAGTGAACACCATGAACAGTATGCTGCAAAGAAATAGACACTCATTTTAAATCTGATTTATCACACAGCTGCTGTCATTACCCTGTATCTACGTTGACTCGAAAATGTGGACATAAAATTGTCCGTAGATTTTATCAGTAAAAATATTGTCAATTTGGCGTCATTAAAACACAGTAGCCACTACTATAGGACAGAATGGAAGTTTATCAGCTGTGTACCGCTGCTCTATTTATTTAAGCATAAACCTTATTGCCAAGTATTATCAAAAATACAAGGAATTTGACTCCAGCCCAGTGGCCCGCGAGGTGCATAACAATATAAAACCAGAATAAAACCAGAACTAAAAAAGAAAAGTCAAAATACACGCATACATATATACAAGTTAAAAGAGCTAATGTACATCTGTACATTGTTGCATGGCACAGGGAAGAAACTGTCTTTGTGTCTAGATGGTCTGGCATACAGTGACCTGGGCAGGCTGGCAACAGTGATGTTTTTCTGCAGTCCAGACCATTGGCTGGAGTCTGTTCCTTTCCTCTTTGGTTGCCGAGCCAAAACAGACTGAGATGAATGAGCAGTGAACAGACCCAGTGATTCCTCTATAGAACTAAATCAACAACTCACAAGGCAGGTAGAGCTTCCTGAGCTGATGCAGGAAATACTTCCTCTGCTGTGCCTTCTGGGTGATGGTGCTGATGTTGAACATCCACTTCAAGAGATTGTGGAGCGCAGGAACATGTAGGACTCCACGAATGAAACAGTGCTGCTGAGTACAGTGAATGGAGAGAGGGTGGAGGAGCTCCTAAAATCCCCTGTTTTCAATTTGTTCAGCTCCAAGTTGTTATGACCACTCCACTCATCTAGGTGTTCAACCTCTTGTCTGTAATGTACTCTTCGTCACCATCTTGGATAAGATCAATGACTGTTGTATCTTCTGCCAACTTCAGGATTTTAAACCATTCCTCACAAATTACTGCTTTATAACCTACTCATTCAGTCACACGTCTCCTAAAACATTTCTTTGCAACAATTTTTTGTGTTTGTTAAATAATACTCTGATGCACTGTCTTATTGAATGAATGAAGCCCTGCATTGTTCTGTAGACAGCAGGTAATTACTATTTAGGCGGGATAGTGAAGCTGCAGCTTCAGATGCTGAATTTTGAGTCTTCTTTGCATTTTGGTTGACCCACTACTAGTCTTCTTGATCATGTGGGACTGTGCCAGTGGTTGAAAAGTGATGCCTAACTCATGGTGTCAGTATGGTTTTATCAACTTGCACCGTGGAGACCTTGGTCCTGGGCATTTTTTTTAAACTCCTCAGTGCCTAGAGGCTAATTTATTAGTTTTGAACATTCTGAGTCCCTCAGAACAAACTATCTTCCAAATGTCTGTTTTGGACTTGTGGACACTACAACACAGACGATACAACAGTCAATCAGTCACATCCAGGATGGAGACACTACTGTCAGGTACTAAGCCCCAGAGGACCCAAATGCAAGACAGGAATG
>NW_018128266.1:229819-234254 GCF_001952655.1 Monopterus albus | reverse complement strand
GTAAAAAATTTGCAACAACAACGTAAAAAGCGAAAAAAAAAAAAAAACAACTCTTGGGCTGGCCAGCAACAAAGAGCATCCAGAGCTCTGGGGGAAAAATATAACAATAACAAAATAGTCAGAGGTGCAGATAAGACAGCAGGCAGGCTTAAAGTCCAAAACAATCTCAGGTCAAACACCAGATAAGCAGCAGACTTACAAATCAAAGGGGCTGAAAACAGGGAGAGAATCAGAGACGGGCAAAGACGGAACAAGCAGGAACAGAGCTGGATGAGGACTGGAGAGTACTGCCCATCGCGGGTGACAGACAAGCAGAAGATAAGATGCAGCAGGGCTCTGATCAAGAAATAGGGAATGGCTGGGGAGCACCGCAGACAGCTCATGGCAAGTGCTAAGCAGATGGGGAAATCAAGTGGGCAGCGTACATATATATCAGGATTTGTGAGATTTCAACCAATTGTTTGTGGAGATTATAGTCTCCACAGGCAGCGTACATTTATGCTTTATCCCACTGAGACGTACTACCCCACTGGATACTTAAAATGACATTATATTTGTCTAAATGATCCCATACAATAATCTATGCACTATATTTTATCCCCATTCTTTGTATGTTAACTTAGGAGTGTGGGTACATATGATGTATATACTAGAGTCTTGAAACTAGTACTCAGGGCCTGACTCTATGCTCTTCATAGACCATGTGAGGTCAGACACTCCAATTTGAGCCCCCATGTGGTTGATTACTTGCACCAAGGGCGAAGGTTACATTGCTAGCATTTGTTACAGAAAGCACTGTAATTTAACTATTGAAAACAGCTGACTCTTTCTACAATTTGAACACCATCAACTATCAGAACCTACTACAATTCTGAAACTACAGTTCAAATTCAACTGTGTAGTGCAAATGCTATCTTTGTTGCTGCTTCTAAATATTTTCCAAGCCGAAATGAACAGACGAAGCAACCAGGTATAATTTGACCAGGAGACATTTTTGGCAACCATTTTGTCTAAAGTGTCAATACAGTCTTAATTTCTAAGTAGCAGATTGTCATAGGTTACTGTGTCATACCTTTACTCATTTAACCCGAAATGAACCCCAAACAAACTCAAATGAAACTGAACATTTTTAATAAGATATGGTGTACAAGTGTATATTTTGTAGGATGTGTCCAAATGTGAGTTGTTACTCACTGTTGAGACACACTCCAAGGAGAGCTGTAGACAACAGTAGTTTCATCTGTATCCAGTGTTAGGGATGTCACTGTATCTTAACTAAAAAGAGTTGTGCAGGGCATCAGAAATGCTCAGCTCAAAAATATGGCTCTAAAGGAGCAGAAGCAGGAAGAGCTGAGCCAGCAGGTCACCAGAGAAAGGTAGGCTTGCACAAAAGCCCACACGGGCCACCTGGCCCTGCTGGCTCAAAAAAACAAGGAGTGAAGAACAATAAAAGGCCAGGGGCAGTGGATTGGAGGAGGCAAGTCTCCAACAGTTGGAGAATGACAATAAAGAAGAGCAGGAAGAGAAGCACATGGAAGAATGAGAAAATGAGAATGAAGAGGAAAACCTGATAAGAAAGGAGGACAAAAATATGGAGGAAAAATAAGATAGAACAGATGAAGGGCAGAATGAGAAGTTGGAGAAGGAGACAAAGGGGTGTGAAGATAAAAAAGATGAAGAAAGATGGGACAGCACAAAGGAAGAACAAAGAATGAGAAGGTGGAAAAGATGACAAACAGGAGTGAGGAGAAAGAAATGAATGAGACAGACAAAACAATGAAGAAGAAAGAACAGGATGGCAGCAGAACACCCCTTCTCCTAAAACCCTCACCCCATTCCCCATTATCCCTTCCTACCCTTTGTCCACGTCCTCGTACACCATACCCCCAACTCCACTCCTCACTCTTACCCACTCCTGAAAACAATGCCTCCACCCCACCCTTTCCTTCCTTCATGTACATATTGTATATAAACATGTAAATAGTTAAACTCAGTTCTGTTGAAGTAAATTATAACTGTCTTGTATATACCTTTCACAGTGTTTCAATAAAATATTATAAAATGATATTGTATTGTACCTCGTACTGTATATGAATACCTAGCGGGAAAACAGGGTAAATGGAGCATACAGTATGGAAACAGCTGCAAATATTATTTTCAGTGGGTTGTAAGTGTGCAGGATTTTACAATAAAGGTGAAGTGAAGTGAAAAAGAATCACTCTTGTTTAGTTTATTGTATGATTTAAGAGAATTGTTTTCATTCAGGGCCTCTCTTTTGGTCTGAATGAATAGGATCTACAGGTACCTCTCTACAGTGTAGATAGAGTTATAGACAATTGAACCTAGCTGAGTGATATATTCAGACACCTTCATTAAGTGATTTGGACACATTTTAAATACTCCTACTGGAAAAAGAGCCACCTTCTTCCATTATTAAGTTTGTGAAGGGCTCAGCCCTGGCCTTCACCATGTGAGGACCTAAACCACCACTAACAGTAAAATTAGCTAGGTTATGTTTTCTTTTCTTTGTTTATGTGTGTAGCTTTGAGTTGTAGGTAAATGTTAAGTATTTGATTTGACTTTAGACATACACAGTTAATCAATGAAGCATGCACATTTAGTTAATTTTGTATTGTTAATGTGTGTACATTTTTTTTGAGTTACCATGTTCCTGTTCCATGGATGGGGGTGGTCCTGACAAAAAGATTGGATTGAGGTAGCAGCAGGTTTAAATACCTCCCACTAGGCCTGGGCCGAACCAAGTGCCCAATACAAGAAGGGGGGAGTTTGGGAGCACCTCCACAACTTACTGAAAACTACTCAACATTTGATAAACTATATTTAACATTACTTATTACTATACATTTATATTACAAATAACACATTGCTACTTGATGTTAACAGTATTTTCTGTAGCATGCTCAGAGGCAAGTGAACCATCTTGTGTAGAACCTTTGGCTGAACTGAACATGCCTCAGCCTGGCTGAGAATGAGTTTGGGAGTTAAGGTGAAAAAGCACTCAAGTAAAAGCATGCACTGGATTTACAACCCAAGAACAAATGAGCATCATATGCAAAATAGAATGTTGCACAAAAATAGTTTTATCTTGCTTATTTTGTTTTCATAGTCAAAGGAAGCCAAAATTGTAATTGAAAATAAAATTTGATTAACAGCCCAGCCCTACCTTCCACTGTACTGTCATTCACAAACCAGTCCTGCAGTCAGCTGGCTTTACTCTCCACAGCACGGTGGGGTCAACACAGGAGGACAGGAAGAGGTAATCTCTGATCGGAGCCGGAGGAATTTATATAGTCATGAAACCAATATTTGCCCCGTTGCCCCTGGTGGTTAGAGCTATTGGTTGAGGTGGCGCCGCAGATGACTGCCATCGGTTCTGTACCGGAAACAAATTCATTGTGTGTAACATACTTGGCCAATAAAGGTGATTATCCTTATCCTATTATCATTATTTAGGGCCTGACTCTATGCGCTGCAAAATATGAGGTCAGATACTCCAACTTGAGCCATCTTGTGGTTGATTACCTCTGCCAGGGATTGGGTTTTTTCAGCGTTTGTTAGATGCTCCATCTCATAATTTGGATATAGGATTATTTTAAAAGATTATTAACCATTGTGATTTCATGACCTTTGATTCAAGTATTGCTGAGATAATAATATGGTGAATTAAAGGGCCGATTAACAGTAAAGGTACCTATTTAATTTTGTTTTCGTCCTGAAAAATAGGTCAGCAACAAACATTTTTTGTCATTGTTTTCATTAACAGAATTAACCCGAGTCTGTGAAGAAGAGAAGAAGGGAGTTGATGCCGAAGTTAAGGGAGGCCAGGGAGAGGGGAGACATCGTGTTCCTGCGGTATGCTCGACTAGTGACCAGACCTCGGAACCAGGATCCAGGACCCAGGACCAGCACGCCCAGGATGCCAAAACAAGGAGATGAAGGGGTCGCTGGACCCTCAGATGTATGAAGAAACACGCAGGTATATTGATATCTGTGACGGCAGATGAGCGTTGGAACCAACAACAACAAGCATGACCCATGTACGGAATGAGGCAAGTGATTTGTTACAGAAGTTAATAGATTTTGAGGGACTGGAGCTGGAACTGAACACTATTGGAAATACTGAAATTCATTATCATGAACCGGACGAAGATTTTGGCCCAGAAATAAACGTTTTTGAGAACTCTGAAAATAACTGCAAGTATTATATGGATGGGCAGTTTCACAGCAATGTTAAGACTGAAAACAATTTATCATTAATTCATTTTAATAGCAGAAGTTTATATGCAAACTTTCAGAGTATAAAACATTATCTTAGTAGTCTGACACATTCTTTTAATATAATTGCTATTTCTGAAACTTGGATTAACACTGTAAGGGGAATGGATTTTGACCTTGAGGGCTATGACTTGGTATG
>NW_018128266.1:216366-227262 GCF_001952655.1 Monopterus albus | reverse complement strand
AGCATCCTCATCCTGCAGGACAAGGACAAGGACACGGTAACTGCACTCACAGCACAGCACCAGGAGATGTATGGTATCAGTACTGAGCAGAGTGGGTGAGGGGGAGGCCGACCAGCTGGCACTCATTAACTTTTGGTTCTGGACTTTGTCAGTCTTGACGTCTATCGGGCCTCCCTTCTCACTCCTCTGTTCCGGGAACCCTGTACTTCCAAAACAGGAAATATCTTGACCACTTACATAAGCCCAACTCACATGAACTTAATAAACCCATAATCACTCAGCTCTCCCTTACACAAGCTAATACCAAATATGAGCTACATACTGTTCTATTACATATTTCTTCTGGAATCTGATTTATTGCAAACCACTACAGGGGGATACAATTTAAGGGGTCAGTTAAATTTAATAATTCATACTACACGTACAACCAAAAAAAGATTTTGTATTTCCATAAGTGGGGTAAAACTATGGAAGAATTTAAGTGTAGACATAAAAAATAGTCATAGAATTGACGAGTTTAAACATAAATATAAAGGTATGTGTCAATCAAGATATATGCAAGAACAGGCTTAATGATTAATTAGATGGAACATTGTGGGTGTGGTGTATGAATGTTAACACTTTGTAATAATTCTATAGTATATTACTTGTGTGGTGTAGAAGATAATTATCTATGTATCTGTTATAATTTTTTTAGTATATTACTTGTGTGGTGTAGAAGAGAATTATTTATGTAGAGATACTGCTTGTAAACCAATGATGGTAAGATGATGTCATGGGGTAGGACTGGATAAGTCTGACTTCTTACTACTCCATTCAAGCATGTACTAGGTATAAGCAAATTGATATTGGATTATGTGTAAAATTATGTGTGTTGTCATATCAACTGTCTTTACATGCTTGAAAGAATAAATCAAATCAAATCAAATTAACACTGCAAGGTACTGTCCAGGGAAATAAGAGAGTAATACGGTTTTTGCACAGAACACAAGTTGTGCACTTTGTCCCTCCTTTTGTTTTGTCCAGTCATATGGGTGGAAACCATCAGGGTCATTGTGGAGAACACGAAAAGTGACACTAACTAAGAACTATTCTCACCTGCACAGGGAGAATAACAACACACAGGGAGGGTTTAACACCAGCTTGAAAAATCCCAAACTATTCCTTTAAATTTCAGCTGCAGATTCCTCTGTCACAGTGGTGGTAAATCATGTGCTGAGAGTATTTATATAAATTTCTGTTCTCTTTTCTCAGATTTTTGCGTCCCCTGAACGGGAACACCTTAAAATACATATTGCATGAGACCAAATGCACAAATTCCTGTGGTGCCACATATTTTCTGCTTTTCCATTACAAAACACCACTGTGACTCCTTGGTAAATATGAACATGCAATTTCATTATTTAGTGCCAAAAAATGAGCCAAAAAGACCCAATAGGTCTGCAGAGCAGATGTTGTCCACTCCCATTAATACAGATGGTATTCCAGAAAATGTCTTTCCCCATGTGCTGAAAAACATTAACATGTGTCTGTTACCTACAGTACTGCATATTACATTTACTGGCAGCAGGAGGAGTGTGGAGTGCACACACACACTTAGGGGTGTGCATCCTTCCCACACAATTTGATGTGCATAGACAGAATTATTTCTCTAAATTTCACATCACTGCCTGTGGTTTGTGATTTTAATTCTGTCATACAGAGCACATGTGTATATAAATGTACTTTATGTAATTCCCATCAGGTGTGACATCCCTGTACCTTAGCATGGCTCACTTTTCTCCATGTGAAGCATTGCTTATCCCACTTTTTTCTTTTATCATCTCAGTGGAAAATTTCAAATTTGTATGAAAATTGAGAAAAGCATGTTAACAATTCAGGCCCATTTGGGAAAATTAAAGCCATCAGGAGAACAAGATCCCATAAAAGGTTTTCAGATGCACTGCTGTAATGTTATCTACATGGACCAACTGAAAATCACTTTAGTCACATACAGTACTTGCTTATATTTTGGCAAACTGGTACCATTACAATATGAAGAATTCCTTATTAGCAGTTTGCATTTGTCATGTACCCATGGATTTACACGTATCAATAGATTACTTTGATACAGAAGAAAATGTAAAAATGTGATGATTCTTATGGCGACAGCTTTCTAAATTGATTTGTGGACATTAATGGACATCTGAGGTAATGATCCTCCAAAAGTGCAAGTTCCACTGATCCACTGGAAGTGTAAGTCTCACTGAATTATAATAATGTCTTTCCGCTCTGCGTTTTAGGATCTGACTGAGTTATGAAGGAATATGATTTTTAACCAAAATATCCTGATGGATGTCCATCATACACCACATCCTGTTATTTTCAAACAGTTAAGATGACAACTGGAACACTGAGTTAAATTACAGAGGAACACTGTGAATGTTTAATTCCCTGCATCCCCTCTAATGGGTTAATTGTCCCACTGGGATTATTAGGACAAATGTACTGTAGCTTACAGACAAGAGACAAATGAAAGGAAAAACCAACAAAAAGTGCCATAGTAAGGTGATGGGCCACCAGAACAGCTTCATGGTTCACATCATTTCCATCCTCATCAAACCATTCAGTGACCCCTCATGCCCTGTGGATGGGGGCACTGCCATCCTGGAAGAGGCCACTCCCATCAGGATAGAAATGTTTCATCAAAGGATTAAGGTGATCACTCAGAACAACTTTGTATTGATTTGTAGTGACTCTTCCCTCTAAGGGGACACATAGAACTGTATGGTTTGGCTAGCAGTGGAGGAAACACATTAAGACAGCATTATCTTCACCAGTGCAGAACTTATTTGTAGTTTCACCAGACAACATACAGTAGCTCAGGCTGGCCTTGATATAGGAAACTATGCACAAAAGTAAATGAAACAAACTAACTAACTAACAAAAGCACATAAAGCAATTCAGCTGTTAACAAAAGGGGGGGAAACCCTGAGCTAGACCCATGAATACTACATCGCTGTTTTCATCAAAGTAGAAGTCTGTTCCCAAAAACAAGGCCTTGTTATGTCATACCTGTATCAGTGATAGTTTTGAATATTTCATTTACTTCTCAGTGTTTAAAAGCAGAGTTGAAAAATGAATTCAAAAGTGATGTTTTCATAATACTAACTTTATTGAACAAAATAACTTTTACCCTCTGTATAAGGTTAGCATGCTGAGACAAAAGAGCACAAGGTTTTTACCATGTGAACCAAACCTAATTTGCCACTTAATCATTTCTAGTCACTTCAGTATGCATACCAGTGTCATTGTCATGGTACAGGTAATAACTACATGGTACATCTATATAAAATTATTTATTTGTGGTTTTAAGCTGACAGGTGTTTGTATAGACTTGATTTCTGCAGGATACAGGTCCAGACTGTCAAACAGGAAGTGAGAAATTCCAAGAGGTTGGACAGTGGTGCGGTGGGTAGAGCAGTCATTTCCCAACCAGCAGATTGAAGGTTCGACTCTTGGTGTCGGCAGTCCATGTGTCAAAGTGTCCTTGGGCCAAACACTGAACCCCCTGTTGGTTAGAGCCATCGATTAAGGTGGCGCCGCAGCTGGCTGCCATTGGTTCTGTACCGGAAACAAATTCCTTGTGTGTAACATACTTGGCCAATAAAGGTGATTATCCTTCTTGGTTTTCAGGTCATAGTTTAACTACTCTATCTACAATATTTATGAGCGGGGACAATTTGAATGATGACTGGACATTGTTTGAGTTGTCATGCATATAATTTGGTAACGGTATGACATAAGTGATTATGAACTAATTATGGTTTGTCCTTGTAGAAGGGGCTTTTTGCATAAATAGCCACGAGCAGAAGTGTTGCATGACAGTTGACTGTGGCAGTTGTAAGATCCAGGAGGAGGCCTGGTGAAATGTGTTTCTAGTGCCCAGTAGCCTAGAGACGAATAAACTAAGGTTTTGTGATGCACTGAATCTGTATGAAACAGTTGTGTTGAAAAGGGTTCACTGTTTCAAAGCATTTGATACAGTCAGAAGTGCCACTATCTGCTGTTCAACCAACTGAAATTGATGGAATAAATCTGAGGCCAAGAAGAAACAGTTAGTCAGAATATAAACAGTCTTACTGCATTTATTACTAGATGGCATATGCTGGCCCTCTGTGACAGGAGCCAAATCATGCCAGCATCTGCATTTATGTTTCTACAATCATTTATCCAGAGGTTTCCTTTATGTTGTAGTATTGTTCACAGTAGGTATCAGGAAGTATTGCTATGTAGCAGGAGACTGGATCTCGCACAAAATTTGGTTCAGTTTTATAGTTGTGTATTATTATAGCTGGCAATTTCTCAATCCATATCGGCTACTTTTTACAGTCCAAATAAAAGAGCTGAGCAAGTAATAATAGACCATTCCAAAATAAGACATCAGAGGACATAGCTTATTAGACTGTATTATTCTACATGAATAAGTGTGACTCAGACTGAAGTGGACAAGTTGAACGTGTGCTAACACACCAAACAACACACACACACACATACAACTCTGCCAGTCCTATTCAGATCCTGTGGTGCAGCTTACACAGTTCATTTACATTTGCCTCATTTCATCTCCTTAAATATTAAAACTCTGCGCAGAATGTCCACTGACAATAAGCAAGATAATACAGTAAAAAGCTTAAGAATTCTGGGTAAAGTGAGGGACTTCCAGCTATTCTGGCCTAGATTTCTTACTTTTCTAAGTTTACAGTTAAACTGACATGATCACAGTTTACTGTGCTTCTTTGACCCTGAGTCTATGTGTTCAAAAATTAAATGTCTCCCGGCTTTCTTCCTGTCCATCTTTCTGCCTTTCCATCTGTAGATTCTGTGTCACTGGGACTGAATAAAGTGAGCAACAGAGAACATGGTGGGAGGAATACTGATCAGAGTGAAATGGAGCAGAGTGCATGTCAAGTAATGACCAGTGATGCCAAGGTGGGAGCATGTAGCATGTTTAACATATGTTAAGCCTTCCTCCTTCTGTTTTTTATAAAGTCCAGCCTGCCCCTAGTCCCCTCACTCCCTTTACTTCTTCATATGTATTTACTGTTCTGTCTCCTGTTGTCCCTGTACAAGAACTACTGTCCTCCTCTTCTGTTTCTCACTTTTCAATACTGTCTATTGCTGTTTTCCTCTGTTGTTTCTCTTTTCTCATCTCAGCTCCTCTTTTGTTTTCTCTCCTCCCCTCTCATCATCTCCACTCCTTTTTAATCTTTTGTGTCCTCTTTTCTTTGATTCATCCTCTCCACTCTCTCGAATCTCTCCTCCTCATTTCCTCTTCTCTTGTTGTCTCCTCTTGTCATTTCTTTGATTTTGTCCTTGTTTCTTTTCATTCTCTCTTATCCTCCTTTCTTTCCTTGACTCTTCTTCTCTTTTGTCTTCTTGTCTTCACTTCCTCTCCTCTCCGCTCTTCATGCCATCTTCTCTCCCTTTTTTTCTTGACACTGTTAGTCTCGACTCCAATTGCCATTGCTCCTCTCTTGTTGTTCTCTATCCTCTTCCTGCCTTTTCTCTCCTACTATTGTCCTCACCACCCTCCTTATTTTTTCCTCTCCTTTCCTTCATTTTTGAGTTCTCCTCTCACCTCTCTCCATTCATCCTGCTTCTTCTCCACCTCTCTCTTGTTCTTTCTTCTGTCTTTTTCCCTCTAATAATTTCCTTTGCTTACTACCTTTCTTTTCTTTACCTCTCCTCTTATTTAATCTTCTCATTTTCTCCTCTTGTCTATGTAATTATTTTCCTTTGAGCTTCTCTTCTATCTCTTATTTTTATCCTCTCATTTTGTCTTCACTTCCTGCTTCTCATCACATTGTTTCTTCTTTCCTCTTGTCTTCTCTCTCCTTGTTTTCTCTTCTCCTGGCTCCTTTCATCATTTCTCATTGAGCCCTCTCCTCTTGTCTTCACACTTTTTTCCTTTCCTCTTGCCACATACTCTCCTCATGTTTCCTTGTCTTATCTCCTCTTCTAATGTTTGTCTCATATCCTTTCTCTTCTCTTGTTGTCCTTCTTTTCTCTTTACCCCCTGCATTTTCCTCTCCTCTTTTCTCTTGCCTTCTCCTTGGTTTTATTTTGTCTTCTCCTCATATTCTCTCCTCTCTTCGTTGTCTCTTTTCTTGAACACTCATCTTCACTTCTTTTCTATCCTCTTCTCACACAGTTCCCTCAAAAACTGTTCAGTTATGGTATGTTCCCTCCACATTGCTGTGGTCAGTAGCTTCTCCATAAATGTTCAACCAGTCTGTGAGGGCCTGACACTGAACGATGATGTCAGGCAATACGTGCAGAGGAGGAGACATAAAAAAAAAACAAGAATTCTGATCCAGCTGTTCTGAGAGACATTGCATGTGCAAATATCAGACATTGATCATATTACCAAGTTTATACTAGAGCAAATAGGATCAAACAAGTTAACCATAGGGAATGTTTTTGGATTTTTAAGCTTCGGGCCACCCATTATCTTGGCCTTAATAAAGATCTAGATTTGACTGTAAAAGGTTTCTCCTATTTAAACGTATCTACATTTATACATACTGTACATGTGGATAGGTGATGATCCATTTATTTGTACCTGTACACATTTAAACATTTCACTGTTTCATATATCTAGAGATACTGGCCTCTGGTGTCTTCATTAGGTTTTCTAAAAGTAAAGGGCTGATGGGCCAACAACTAGTCTTGATTACAAAATTATTTCAGCTGTTAGTTACTGTCTCTGTCTACTTAAGTCTGAATTACCATGCTTTTTTTTTTGTAACTTCCGGTATATAGAACTTTCCAGTATAATAAAGGTGTTTTAACTTTTTTAAAGATGATTGCCTTGGTTGGTTTTTGGTTCCACAGAGCACAGTATTTTATTTTATTTTACAGTAAAATGACTAGTTCCAAGAAGCTCTCCTAAGCTATGGGCCTTTATTTTGAAAATTGTATGGGCCTTTATTTTGATTTGTACACATCTGTGAAAAGATCAGAGTCACTTGGAGGGAAAGAAATTGGATTGGAGTCACTTCAGCATGTAGTCTGAATGCTGCTTTTTTACACTGTGGGGACTCAGCCTTCCTCATGTGTGACTCAGTGATTCATGAAAAGCACTCAACTTCAGGGTGATGATAAGGTTTAGGTTAGAACGGGGTCATGGTTAGGCAAGTAGTGCTTATCGTTATTATCGTTACAAATGTTTGTATCGTTACAAATGTTTGAAGACTGAAAACTAACATGTACGTGTGTGATAGACCCAATGAATTCTATATTCAAATATATGATCATTTATTAGACTAATATGGCATGAATTCCCAGCGACTCTGTATAGAAGCAATACTTTGTACTACACCTTCTCCTTCCCTATCCTCCAATGTCCTCCCTGTTTTATTCCCTTCTCTCCTTGTCTCTTTCTCCACATTTCACCTCTTTTTTCCAGCTTTATATAGTGGAAGAAACCAATGGCATTAACCTGAGTTAGCACCCAATTTAATCCTTTCCTTCTGTGGCCCATCTCTCCTTAACACTTATTTCCTCTCTACATTCATCATCTATTGTAAGCTTCACAACTTTCCTCTTGTCTCCTGTCAACACCCATGTCTAGCATCTATCCCCGAAGACATAAAACAAGATGTCTCCACCCTTAGGAAATGATAAAGATAAAGAAAGGCTACATGGAGAGCAAAGGCATTCATAGATAATACTGTCGGGTCTACCAGGGTCACAACAGCTGGGAGATTCTTGCATTCAGCACATCAAATAGTAGGGAAGAGTTGAAAGATAACACTTCAGCATCTTAGTCACTTTTCTATCCTTTCTCCCTAATTGTGGATGAGGTAGAATTTAAAGCATGCAGCCATAGAAAAGAGGATAAGGTACTCTGTGAATTGTAGCTAACTCTCATAATGTAGAACTTAACATTGGAAGCATGTTCTGGTTGCAAAATTCACAGTCAAAAAAGACTATTATCACTCAAGGCTTTCGATTTGCTGCTGTAATGGTTCACCACATTCATAATAAAACTACTGGTGTGATGGTATGTGTAGGGTTAGTAGGAAAAACTTTTAACATGTGAACTGTATGAGTATGCAAACAGAGTATAAAAGCAGTTCCTGTGATTTGGCATTTTTGCAATTGCAGAAATAAACAGATTTAACCAATCAACACAAGTGTAAAAGATTTGTGATTTTTTAAAATTAAAACAAACCATTATTTTTTATTGAACTGTCAAGTAGAGTTAAACAACACCATAGACAGAATTAAAATTACCTTACAGATTATTTGCAGTAATAAAAATTGCTACAAAAAGCATCTGACCTCCTGACAAATGGGATTTCCCCATGTTAGGTATTTTTTAGTCAGATAGATATTGGTTAGATACTTGCTGTATTAGAAATGTTTAGTGGAGACAGGATGTCTAGGTAGGCTGTTAAATGCTTAGTCATTCTCATGAGTTTTTTGCAGGGTGCATATGGTCAAGGATAACTAGATAGAAAAGTTTGACTGTCAGCAGACAGGATGATTATTGTTAGTATTATGATATGTTTAGCCGTAATCTTAATCATAATATCTTCCGAGGCTTAATGTCCGGACATGTCCCTGAATGTCCTGTACGTACTTAGATACACACCACATAATCAACACTCACACACATTGATTTTCTCCATGTTTTGACTACTGCTCTGGTCAGCTGCATAGCTGGCATATCAGGTGACGTCACGGTTTGACGTGCCTGTGTAGAATGGGGTTAGCCCAAACCAGATATAATGTACAGGCCTGTTGGGTTTGGGGTCTTTTCATTTTTCATCTGCCTACGCGTAGTATTGGAGGTGGAAGATGCCTGGACGTGTAATGTTAATTTTGCCTGTGATTCTTTGAATAAACCAGCACGGTTATTTTTTTTATATATCCAAGTGGTCCGCTTTGTCTCTCTGAGTTCCTGGTTAAAAGAACTGGAAAATAGCTTTCACCCATCTGTGAAATGGAGTGCTCCCACAGTAAAAAATTCTTACTGGCTGATTGTTGCACTATGGAGTGATCCTTCACATCCTCAGCTGTGTGTGTGAGAGGAGCCCAGCCCCTCTCTCCTCTAAACAGAAACCAACACAGCAAAAAAGTCTAGAATAATACAGCAAAGCAGGATGGTCTGCAGCAACTCGTGAGGTTATGCTGAGTGAATGTAAACAGAAGCATGTGGTGTACCAATTGTTAGGTTTTGACAGTGGAACACAGGTTAAAAGAAAGAGAGAGCGTGAGCAACGGTAAAGTGAGGTAGAGTGTGAATGAAGAGAGCGAGTGGTGTTAGTGAGAATAAAGCACTAAAACAAAGAAATGAAACATTGTGTTCTGATTGTTTATGACGGGTTGCATTCTATAAATGTAGCCATACTTCTTTAAAACCCTGCAAGCAAGATTTTGCCATGCAGCCCAAACATACACAAAATTGTGCTGTCTGTTCTGCTGTGCCCTCTCTTCTGTGCTCGTGTGTGTGTCTAAGACCTGCACAGACACACACCAGAGGTCCAGCATCCTGAAGACGAGGACCATGGAGCTGAAAAAAACTTTTCACATTTCACCTCTCATCCAAGAGGCTTCATCAGTTCTGCCCAATTGGCGTTGAGATATATATCCCCCTTGGTGCTTCAGTCCTTTGATGCCCAACAATGTCCCCTAACGACTGAGTCGTTATAGCCCAGTATCGGTGAGAGTCGATTCCTGTCTTTGAACCTTCACCTGTGGACCGATGCCTACTGTCCTGGTGGGCATGTTTGGGCAGAGATCTCAAAACAGAGTTGTAGATGGATGACAAGTTGTGTCTTAGTCCACCACCCCTATTTAGTGAGGGGTGTTCTATTTGGACAATAGAACACCTCTCACATAGCTAGACAATTAACTCCTCTCTCAAACCAGTGGTGTTCTCTGGAGAGGATCTGGACTTCACTGTCCTCAAAAGAATGTCCTTTGTCCTTCAGGTGGAGTTGGCCCTCCTGTGTTGTGCCATGCGTTTGTGAAGCGGCTGCTTAGTTTCACCAATCTACAAGTCGTTACACTCCTAACTACACTTAATTGCATACACCACATCACTCTGTTTATGTCTGGGTGCTTTGTCTTTCGGGTGGACCAGTCTTTGCCTCAGGGTGTTCCCTGGTTTAAAGTTAACTGGGATATTGTGGTCGCGAAAGATCCTTTTTAACTTCTCTGATAAATTAGCCACATAAGGGATGACAGTGTTATCCCCTATTGTTTCTGGTTTCTCTCTGTTGGTGTTGTGCCTCTTCCTTGCTTTGAGGTATCCACAAGCCTTAAGGGAGTTCTGGATGTGTAGTTTTTCCTTCTTGGTCTTTTCTGCAGTTGTGGGCACTGCAGAAGGCAGGACAGACTAAATAGGGAAATATTCTGATCCCATGTATTGTAAAACCTCCATGCAGGATGCAGCGTGTTCTTTTATGAAGAATATTCGGAGTCAAATATCACCTTTCAAACATTTATTATCATAACTGAACAGGCCATCAAATAAAGCAATTTACAGAGCTCTGGGTTCCATTTATCTGAAGTCCTACCAAACAACAGCAAAACTGTTCAATCTACCTTCAGAGCAGTGGAACGCTATCCTCCTACACGCAGTTGATTTTATACAATTCAAATGTGCAATTGTAGGCTGGTCTGCTCCTCTCGTGCTGTTCCATTGGTCCATCTATTCGTCCGTCCTCCACCTGTGTCCTTTCTGCTCCAATGGGAAAGGCAGCTTCCTAAAGAGGGAGGAAATTCTACTCTGTCTGAATTTCTACACTCACTTCTTTCTTTGTATCTAACTAACTACACTATCTGAAGCATAGCTTTCCGTTTGGCTAATTAAACTGTCTTGCATGTGTGTGTCTGTATATG
>NW_018128266.1:213706-215465 GCF_001952655.1 Monopterus albus | reverse complement strand
GTTGCTGGCCTTGCCGCCGCCACCTCCGCCTCGTGGCGATCGCTGTAAGCGACGGAAGACCACGCTATCTTTCCGTCTCTGGACAGGAAAGTCTCTCTCCTCTCGTCATAGTCGACGTAGTCGTAGTCGTCCCCGTCGTCGTCGTCTTCTTTTTCTTCCTCCTCTCCTTCTTCTTCTGATGATGATGATGATGATGAAGAAGAAGAAGACGAAGGAGCATCGCACGCCGGGTCATAATCCTCGTCGTCGTCTTGTCTTCGTTCTTCTTCTTCTTCTTCTTCAGACATGTCCTCGTCCTCATCGTCTGAAAATGTAAACCTCCTTACTTGACTTTGTGTCACAGCAATGCCACTGAAAACCACGGGCTCTAGGGGGTCTACATTCTGTATACATTAGTTCTGGAGTTATTACTGCTGCCCTACCTGACTGCCACAGCTGCCCCCAGCTGTTGTGACCACATATGACCTAGTTTCTGCAACACAGCAACCCCACTACTCTACGCCTAGTCAGTTAGCAACCTTCGCCGTCTTTTTGTTTTGACTCACGTAAGTCCTTAGCACCTCACCTTTCTGTTTCGTTTACCTGCTAGCACTCCTGTCCGTGTTTATTTGTCTGCTACCCTGACTGCTAGCACTCCTCTGCTAGCACTATTCCGACTGCTAGTGCTACTCAGACTGCCAGTGCTAAGTAACCCAGCTTTCCTGACAGCCTGCTGCTGGCTCACCTGCTCGTCCCTGTGGGTTCCTCCCGGGTCTCCTCGTCCCTCCTGGTCTCCTCCCGGGTCTCCTCGTCCCTCCTGGTCTCCTCCGGGTTCCTTCGTCCTCGCCTGTCCTTGGTTTCTCCCTGCCTGCCCAGGGCCTGCCTGTCTTCCTGCCATCCAGCAATACCTGTGTTTTGTTCACTGCCCTCTTCATGCCCACTCCACTTGTCTCTGTGTCTACAACTGGGGTCCCCACCACACTCACGCCGAACACTGAATCAATTTCTAAATGGAATATCTGAAAATACTCCAAATATATGAGTTAATTATACAACCCCAAATCAGAAAAATTTAGGACGATATGTAAAATCAAAATTAAAACTGAAAATAGTGATTTGTAAATCATCTGTGTCCTGTATTACATTGAAAACAATACAGCAGCACATTATTTGAAGTGATATCTCATCAACTTTATTCTTTGTTCAAAATACTTAACAGATGTTTAGAGACCGAGGACAGCAAATGATTCAGTGTGTCAGGTGTCATTTTGTCCTTATTGTGATGTCCAGCGGTCAGTGTACTCTGTGGTCAATTTGAAAGCAAAACAAACAGGCTGTTACCTGATTTTGTTTGATATATTTATGAATGGAACTTGGGAATTACAGTAGCCTAGTTGGTGCATCCAACTTCAGGTCTGTGTCTCTGAGGGCAGGGCTACACATACACACACAAGGTGCACAGCAGAACAGACAGAAGCATGCATTTGGGCTGCATTCACACAAAATCATTCCCACAGGGTTGGTTGTGTTTATTCATGTTGGTCAGGCTGCCCAGTCCTAGACAATGGAGGAGCAGCGGACATTTCGATATCCATCCATCCATCCATCTTCCTCCGCTGAGCCGGAACGGGGTCACGGGGGCAGCAGTCTAATCAAAGATGTCCAGACTTCCCTCTTCCTAGACACTTTCTCCAGGAGAATTCCGAGGTGTTCCCAGGCCAGCCAAGAGACATAGTCCCTCCAGCGTGTCCTGGGTCTTCCCCGGGGCCTCCTCCCGGTG
>NW_018128266.1:201135-213654 GCF_001952655.1 Monopterus albus | reverse complement strand
CTCTCTCTCTCTCTCTCTCTCTCACAGCGTCTCTCCCTGGCAGCCCTGGGTCATTTTGACCCCAAGACAGCGCGAGGGTCAATCCGCCGCTCCACCACCAACCGTGGGTCTTTTTGACCCCAGGGCAGCGCGAGGGTTATCATAGTAAATACTGGCCAAGAATTCAGTGAACACATAGAATGATATACTCAACTAACTATGTAAACATAACTGTAACATATAAGTAGGCAAACTTATGTGTGTTCTAAACTGAATCCTAACTATTCATTTTCTTAATATGATAGAATAATCATACACACACAAAGTAAACAAACAGGTTAACTAATCAACAAACATAGTGTCAGTCTTCTACTAACTAAGTTCTTAATTCAGTCTAGTATTAAAACTAATCCTAAAGTATTACTTTGTTAACAATTTTACTCAACAAGGAGCAGTGAAAACACACTTTCACATGTTCTGTGGAGATAGCCTGGACATTAGTGGGGTGCAGGCAGAGTCATGTCCAAATGGACTTCCTCACCTGCACCTTTTCACACACATTTCATATCTGAAAGGGGAACAAGTAGCTCACTATTCTTTTATTGAGGGCCAAAAATATATATTTTAAATAGTTTTATATGCAGACTATTGTTTAACCAGTAAGGGTGTTATTATGACTTTTTTAAATGTGCCTATCTAGTTTTGACAGCGTCATAACCTCAGAGCAGTAAATCCCTCGCACACTCCCAGTGTTCTTTGCACCCCAGGTTGGGAACCATGGACACAAAGTTCCTAAACATACACAAACTAAATGTACTGGGAATATAAGATCAAATTTTTACCTGTCATCTCTAGCACTGCCCCAGGATAGCCACTACAGCTTGAACAGACAGTGGCATGTAAGAAAGAATCAAATAGCTAGACACGGTTGTCAAGGACATCACTTTAGACATGTTTTATTTGAAAGGGAAGGGAAGTTATACTTGGAAGGGATTCAAATATTGTTGTGCTAAAAGGTAATTTTACCTAATTGCTGCTGTTTGGATGTTACATACATTACACTTAAAGCACCCATTGTGACTCCCCAGTGCAGCACTGGAGCCAACAGATAATGTGTACTGGATAGCTCCTACAGTAAATGAATGCATCAATAGCAGCCACTCCTCTGCCAGCCTCCCTGTGCTTGGAATGGAGGTTGTACTGCTCTGTAGATTCATCAAGTCCTGTAGGCTACTGTGTTCAGGACAGCACACAGGCTACTATAGCTTGACCTTGAATGTTATAAATATTCAGCTAACTAAAGCCACTATTTGCAGGTAAAGCAGTAGGTGTTGCCCTTACTTCAGCACATTACCTTCACCCCAGTGTTACTGAGTGAATCTATCTATATTTTCAGCTAAGAAAATGGTGCTCAGCTGTGTTAGAATGAATGAAGTCTGACTTGTGCAGGGCTCTTTAAATAAGCAGTTGTGTACAAACAACTGCTTATTTAAAGGTGAGTTTCTAAAGGTGAGTTTCATTACAAGTCAGACTGTCTGTTATCTGCACCCCCAGGAACTTGCTGCTGCTGAAAGACTTCACAACTGTGGAGGGAGAGTTCCACAAACCAATTTCAAGGCCTTATCCATCTTAAAATGGTGCATTGAGTCTGCTGGACTAATTTGAGACAAGCTGAAATCTATGTCAGTGTTAATCTAAATTGCAAGGGATGCAATCAGCCCCCCTGCAAATCTGTCTCTCACATACACTCTTGAAACCTTTTGTTAAGAAATCTATTAAATGCTCTCAGAGTTGAATGATAGTCATATTCAGCCAAATGCACTCCTAATGATATTTGGAGTTGCTTTTTCAGTACTACAACTTTCTACACTGAAGTTCACCTAAAATTAGATGCATGTCTCCCACACCCCCTCTTATGCTCTTTGGGTTAACAACATCTTCTGTCTTATTAAGAATGAGAAAATGAGGCTTCTGTAGTATAACTTACCTACTTTGAGTGATACAGCCCTCTTGTACTTGTATTGCCTTTTGTTTTTTATTTCTTTGTACTATCCCAGCTTCACTGTCAGCCATGTTTTGAATGACACTTGATACTGATGTAATGTTCTTATTGCTGTGGCAGGGGGGGGGCATATAGAGGTGATGGTTCAGGCCGCAGTATGTCTCTGTAAACTCTTCTCCTACATGACAAAACAAACCTAAGATATATATATAACAGAACAGCAGGGGTTGTGTATGTGTGCATGTTTAAAGTTAGTATGACAGAGTGTTGATTATGATCACCTTGATGTGTTCACACCCAGCAGGCATACTGCTGTCTGCAGCGACACACACCCACACACTGCACAGCCACTTGTCTCAACATGCATGTTGCTGCTGTGGGCCTTGTTATGACCAGGAGGGACAATGTCCCTGTTAGTGTTTTAATCTGCTATGATACAGTAATCACTCACCTGATTGTGGTGCTGCAAGCTCATCTACATGCAACTGCCTAAGTTTGTTTATTACAGAGAGAAAGCTTTAAGTTGTAGACATTGGGGGGAAAAACCTTTTGGAAACTCAGTGACAATGACACTACATTTTTGGTGTAATGAAGTTCCTACAGCCTTTAGAAATCTAATATTCATATCTTTACTGCAACTGTGGACTGTCTGCAGAGCTTCCATCTGCAGCTTTAAACTCTGAGATATTACAGAGATCAAATCTAGTTCTAGAAACTGAGGATTAATTTGAAAATTAAATTTCTGTCTACAAAAATTCAATACGTGTCCCTAAATGCACTACTGAAGGTTCAGTCATCCAGTGTTGTAGACTTTTATGTCTGCTTGTGTAGTTAGTTTTGGTATTCGCAGTGCGTAGATTTTGTGTGTTAATAAAAGAATGATGACTATCAAAATATATTGCAAATATAAACTACCAATCTGTAGGGATTTAAGAGATTTGTCCAAATCTAACAGGTTTGTATTCAGTAAAGTACAGACAAAACTTAATTAAACTCCATTAACCGGTTTTGTGCCTCAAGACACAATCAAATTAAGATTTAAATAAGAGCTGAATGACATCATTTAGTATTCAAACACAAGGCCATAAAACGTGGAGATAAGGAAAGACATTACTTGAATATAGATAAAGTTGCATACATGCATTATGGATGCAGTTTATCTTAATTACAGCGTAAACTTGACAGGAATATTTATTCCTGACTTTACATCATATGTGCTGTTTGAAGGGGGTAGAGGAGGATACAATATGGCAAAAACAACTACAAAAATAGCTTTTTACCCTGGGTTGTGTCATCCTTCACACTATAACTCATGATAAAATTAGTTAGTAGAAGACAACATAGCATACACAATGTGTGGCCTTTCCTGTGTGATTCAGTGCCTCTGTCTTCTTTCCACTGTAAGATTTGAGTCTTATAGACTCTAGTTACTTTATCAGCTTTAGTTACTTCTCATACCTGTAGTTACTTTTAGTTACCTTTCATAACTTTATCTTACTTGTTTATGTATATTACAGCTGTATTGATGATTGTCCAGAACTACTGAGCTTTGGTTATTTTAATGCATTTGTTTCCCTTGCTTATATATTTTACAGCTGTAATGAAGCAGAATCTGCTTACTTTGAATGCTGTAACTTCTGTGTAGAGACTAGACGTCTGCATCTCTTTGTGACCAGACAGCCAATTCACATTTTAACAAAGACAAGTTGGCTTGTTTTGCACCCACACCTAAACCCACTTAGCATATTCCAAGTTCTGCTTTATCTTGGGATGTCCTGCAGAGACCGGGGGCCCACAACCTGAGATGACTCCTGCTCACCAAATGACCAATAGGATTACAATGCATGAATTGTTGTACCTTTGTTTAGTGCAGAGCAGCCCAAGAAGATAAAATGTATTGTAAGACCTTAATTCGGGGTCAGTGGATGGAACTCCTGCAGGAGCTCTGTCTCTCTGATCCCAGCGCTGTAAGGCCTACCTGTAATCAGACTTTCAGTAAACTTTCTGTTGATTTAAACAGTCCTCTCCTGTCGTCACTTCTCGGGTTTCCAACAAAAGAACGGGTTAATTTCTAACACCACCATGGCTTATTTTAGTTTTATTTTATTTTTACTCATTTTAGTTTAATAATTTTGTCAGACATTAGCAGATGCTTTTTATTTAAACAGACATTTAATATTTATATTTGCATAAAAAATATTCTGCTATAAACAATACTGTATAGAGTCCTCAAAAAAGGTCCAGGAACATCTGTTATAGACTCCACATTTGCCCGTCATTGTGCATTCCAGGATTTGTGAATATTCAAATATGTGCAAAATGTGCGTACCCGCATACACACAGACACACTCCACTGCCAATCCCCCCACATAGACCGGTGAACTTGCTGTATCAGCATTAGATGCAGGAGAGATATAGCACTTTATGTTTAAGCCTCAATCACCCATTACATAGCAATACTTACTGCATAAAAGAGATATACAGTAAGTCAAACGTGCCAATGTATATAAGTCTTGCTGAGAGTTTGACAGTGTGTCAGTATCTCTTTATTTTCTCAGCTGGACCAGAGATCAGAGAAACTAGATTATTAGCATGCAGTTTGACTACTAATAATGAGTTAAACATAGCATTTTAATTTGCAGTTAACACTGCAACATGTGTACTACCATACCATAATGTTTGATAGTATAGCATTAGCTTTATTTTCTTAGGTGATCTGAAACATAATCTAGCAAAGTTACCAAAGAACTGAGAGCTTGCCTTGCTGTATTGGCAGCAGCCAAATGTAACTGTTAATGTTCCATTAAAATAACTGTATGTCTCTACATGTCTGCTACACATCTCATACCATCTCATAACGTTAAACAGTATGTCAGTATGGCTTTATTATCTCAGCTGATCCAAAACTTAATCTAGTAATGTTAATAGAAGACCAGGAGCTTGTGTTATTAGCACCTGGCTAACCGCAGCACTCAGGCTGCTACCAGAAGCCAAAACAGTAGCTAGCAAGCTGTTAATAATGGTACGTGTCTCATACCATTTCATAGTGTTAGCTAAATAATAACTATATAAATAGTATAAAGAAGCTTCAGCATCTGGTTTACATCCAAACCCTGTGTACTCCAGCTTATTTGCTGTCAACAGATACAACTTTTGCTTTCTGGTGGTCAAAAGTTAGTTCTGGCTGCTGATACCAAAGGTTTCAGGTTTCTCCCAAACTCTGGAAAACCCATGGATCATATTTGGCTGTCTGAATTTGTGGCACCACAAGCCTGGTCTGCCAGAGGCTCTTTTCACACTCTTTTGGGAGCAAAGAGATATCAGCCCACTCCAGCAGAGGGATGTGAAAAAAGCCTGGTAGTCACAAACTATGCACCTACAACAGTCAGTGTAGTGGAGGGCTATTTGTGGGGTATAAAAATAAGAAAAACACATTTTTTAGTGGAGTGGGTATTTAAGATGAGGCAGAGAACATTACCATAATATGCTGCATAAAATCTACGTGTAAGGCATCATGAACCGTGAGTATTGTCCCTACCCTGTTAACACATGACTCTTAAGTTCTCTCCCTTGACCCAGTATTGGTTCAGTGTTTTGACTCAGTGGACTGCGTGTGAGGGGGGATAGAATGTAAGAAGGAGAGTGGTGGCATCTCCATTGACTCTACAGAAAATGTGAAGGCATGTCATGCTGTTGAATGTTGGGATGAAGGTGCTATTTGGGCTGCATACATTCTTGTTTTGTTTGGCTAAAAGGTTGCTTAAATAATTTAGATCTCACTTTACTAACACAAGTAGTCCCCATGGTAATAGGAGCATTGGGGGTTGTGACCCCAAAACTGGGAGAGTGGCTCCAACAGATCCCAGGAACATCTGAGATCTCTGTCCAGAAGAGTGCAGTCCTAGGAACAGCTAAGATACTGCGCAGGACCCTCAAGCTCCCAGGCCTCTGGTAGAGGACCCGAGCTTGAAGGAAGGAATGAGACTGCCCCGAAGTGGGGTGAGTGGGGAATTATAATATATATGTCGGTATTGGAATAAATTTACTACAACATGAAATAAAGTTTGGTTATTATATCACCAGGTGGAACAGTGGAACAACAACACTGGCTACTCTATTTGAATCTTAAGAATGCAGTATGTTTTTTTTTTAATTATCAATGATGTCTTACTAAAGAAAGAAAAAAAATGTTATTGTGTATAGGGTGACAGGCTTTGCCCTTTGGGTCTAGAGGAGTTTGGACCCAGAAGTGGAATGTTATGTCACACTTAACAAGTGGATAAGGACAGTTTTTTACAGGGCGGCTCACTGGAATGATGAATAGTTCCAAACCTTACGAACAGCGCCATAGAGGTACACTGACTTGGCAAGTATCTTCTAAAGCAAGAAGCTGAAATCAATAGCCATAATTATACTTGTGACATTTTGAGTTCAGCTATGCATCAAAGCTTGTTTTACAATTTTTTTCTCAAATATTGGGTCACTTTAATAGATTAGGTACAAAGCTAAGTAGTTAAATTAGCTGAGCTATCTACAACAACAGAACACAGGATTAGTTTGCAAGGCTGTACAAGTAATAAAAAATAGTAACTGCTGATGAATCCCACTGTTCCTTACAGAAAACAATGGATCATAAGACTGTTTGGAAATATTTGGAGCTCTGTGAGTCACTTGACCTGCTGCCGTTTTCAACCCCTTGGTGTTGCAACTCTTCTTTCTTAACCGCTGTCAGTATGGAGACACAGCTGATCAATCAGAGGCTTGTAGACAGGGTTAAGAATTAGAATATTGTAGTTGTTGTGTAGTTTGATTACTATCTATCGCTCCGCTGCATGACCTGACAAAACCTTCCCCTACTTATCTGGCTATGTTTAAGCTCCAGTGATGTGTGTGTGTGTGCTTATTTTACTGGAAATGACTTAGTCATTGAACATTTGAGTACTACAAGTTCATTTGTAACAGATGTTCTTGTTAAAATGAGTGAGTAGGGTGATCCTGTTACTTTGAGAGATTTTTGTTATGAGTTGGATCCTTAATGCTGCTTGACAAGCCAGTTTCTCCTCTATCAGTTTCCATTGTCACTGCATCCAATTCACACCTTCATTCAATTAACCCAGTAATTTAATATATACAGTATATGCATTGTAATGGATCATAGTCACTTTTTAATTAAATTCAGGTCAAATGAAAAGTAGTGGAAGTCAAGTCAAAATTTACAATTATCCAGTGAAATATCACAGTAACTATGGGATAAATTAAGATGAAATTGCTACATTCATGGTCTCCACAGACCTACTGACTTTTGTGAGCCCCTTATTTTCGAGCTAGCATCACCATAAGGTTGGTATTATGGTTATGAGTGAAATATCTAGACTTTTTTTGGTACACATCTTCCTCAGAACAACCCTCTGACTTTTCATTTGCCTTTCATCAAGTCCAGTCTCCTAATTATCTGACTGCAGAAACAGTCTAGGCAGAGTCATCTGCAAACAGCTGAGCAAGATGGCAAAAAGTCTGTTTGTAAAATGTTAACTCTAACCCCTTAACAACCCTTTCAAAGAGCTGGATATGAGCATGTAGGAGTTGACAAACAGAATAGAGTATAAATAAAGTGTGTATGAGTTCACTAAGGGCAGCACAGTGGTGCGCTGGTTAGCACCATCACCTTACAGTAAGAAGGTTCCAAGTCCAAACCTTGACTGACCCGGGCCTTTCTGTGTGGAGTTCTCCCTGCGCCTGTGTGGGTTTTCTCCAGGTACTCCAGCTTCCTCCCACAGCCCAAACACATGCAGGCTAGGTTGACTGGTGACTCTCAACTGCTTATAGATTTCTCTATGTGTCAGTCCTGTGACAGACTGGTGACTATTCCAGGGTGTACTGTGCCTCTCACCCACCTAATCCCCCCCCCATCCATATGGATGGATGGATGACTTTACCACACTGGTTAAAACCAAATGTCTTTAAGGTGGTATAAATGAATTAGGGTGTTTTTTCTTTCTAGCTCTTTGTAGCTTTCAAGCTCAACTGAAACCTTTCTTGTATATGGTTGGTTGTTTTTTTTTTAATAATAAATTGAGTAATTGTACTAATACAATGTGTTTTTTTTAATTTACTGACTTGGTAGGATCCTGAGTTCCACTCATGTTATTTGACTGTTAGCGTTCCTATTGGCAGCACGTATTTCAGATGCTGTCTCCTGTGAGCATTTCTCTTGTTTCTCACGGGTAACCATACTAGATTCCCCTCCTGGGATGAATAAAGTTCTGTCTTGTAACTGACTGTGACACATAAGTATACATTTCAAAGATGTCAAATACTGAATCTCTACCTACCATGTTTTATTTTGAGCATATACTGTAAAAGGTGTTTTTAAAAGGCCATCTTACATTTGAGCAATGATGTCATATGTAGTGAACATGTTATGAGTAGTATCCCACTGGATCCTGTTTGAGGTGTGTCCTATATCCCTGCATACACCAGTGTAATTCTGCCTTTAGTCTGTCTTGTACAGAAAGGTGTACATTTTCATTCCACAGCACCTTTGGCATGTTTTTGCATCTTTTTAGACAAAAGAGTGTGACAAAATACCTTTTAAAAGAACAAATAAAGCTGCTACTTTGTGCTTACAGTTTGTTCTGCAAGAATGATTTGGTTGCAAGACTAAATCAGTGAACTTTGAAAGAATCAATATAGACACCGACGTTTCCTTTAGTATCACTCAGAGGTTTAGTGTTTTTGCTTTTAGTGCAGTATCTCAACATTGAATGGATTACTGTGACATTTGGTAGAGACATTCATTATGCCCAGAGGATAAATACTAATGATGTTGGGGATCCTCTGACTTGTCATCTAGTGCCAGCAGCAAGTCAAAATTTACAATTATCCAGTGAAATATCACAGTAACTATGGGATAAATTAAGATGAAATTGCTACATTCATGGTCTCCACAGACCTACTGACTTTTGTGAGCCCCTTATTTTCGAGCTAGCATCACCATAAGGTTGGTATTATGGTTATGAGTGAAATATCTAGACTTTTTTTGGTACACATCTTCCTCAGAACAACCCTCTGACTTTTCATTTGCCTTTCATCAAGTCAAAAGCTCAACTTGTCCATATTCCCATCAGCCTCAGCTGCAGTTTGTTCTTGGTGCTAATTAGCAAATATTTGCATGTTGACACACTAAACTGTGAACATGGTAAACATTAAACCAACTTAGCATCTGCATGTTTGCATCGTCATTGTGAGCATAATAAAGTGTGACCTTAGCACTTAAATTAAAGCAGTGCTGGGCCTAAATACAGGGGTAGGTAAAAAAAAAAAGCACAAACTTGCATTACAAGAACAAAATGCAGTTAAGTTTAGAGAGACGTATAAACAATCGAGCACAGATACACACACAGGTAACTGGCACTCACCTGTCAGAAGAAGATGCTGGTTTTAATTATCCATCACCTGCTGTCACTGTGACATTTATCAGACCTACCTGTCATTGCTGTTGTTCATATCACCCACTGATTATATATGCACATGACAGTTTATCTCGTTTTTTTGTCCTGAGGCCATGGGTGAGGGTAATGTTTTTGCTGGCATTTGACTGTGTCAAACAATGGCTTTCCAGTTTTGCTTTAGTCTAAAGCAGCTGTAGTTTGAGCTGTAGTTGCCTGTTGGTGTTTAAACCTAATAAGTTGTGTATTTCACTCTCACTTTTGTCAGGAACAAAGTCACAGAACACAGCCCTGGAAGTGTCTGGCAAGCAAGACACACACAGACTAAGAGATGTGCCCAGATAGGTTAGCAAGACAGACAAAGTTCACTGCAAGGTAGCACACCAAGTTAACGTTACTGCCGTTTGCTGACCTCAGACTTGGAGAGGAGAGAGAGCAAAAGTTTACCTGATTGCTGTTCCTGCAAAATTGTCAACATTAACACCCACTTTGACCCAAGGGAAAGGCAAGTCCTTGTGTAATTTGCAGGGCCCTACACAAATAGTGTGCATATAGGGCCATTTGGCCTATTAAATAGTGTGCATATAGGGCCATTTGGCTCTGCCTGCCTGGCTAGCTCATTTTTTCCATCTGGTAAAGATGGACTGAAACAAGTCAGCCCAACTATTAAGCAGTGTTAGGCAAGATACTAAAACAATTGAAAAAGTAATTACATTGATCAGAAGCAAAGGTAATGTGTTACAATCTTGTTAGTTTACTCTGTCAGCTCCATCTTAGATGCCTTTAGACACCTCCAAATCCACATGTCACATCTTTTCTCAAATTTCTTTCAGTCTGTTTCTTTTAGGAAAGAGCACCAAACCTCCTAAGCTAAAGAGCCGCTCCACAGGCACAGTAGATGAGGTCAAAATGTTATACTTCATGCAAATACTTTTGAGATTTGAGAAATGGGTGCACATTTTAACCTCATAACTTCTTTTCCCACTGAGTAGCTGTCCTCCAGCTCTGCTTCAAATGCAAAATGAGCCATTTCATGACTGGCTGACGCCCTGGATATTAGTAAGAAAGGTTCCTCTGTGGGAGCGGGAGTGTGGCACTTTGCTGTCCTAGTGTTACCTCTCAGCCACTGGGTAAAAAAGAATAATTTATTAAGAATGACAGAACATTTCTCCACATATTTGTACAAACTGGTATCATCCATGTCCAGGTGTGACAGTTTGTGTAAAACATACCCAAACAGGAACCAGACACAGGTAATGCAGGAAAAGCAAAGCTTACTTATAGTCCAGGCAACTGACCAAATTCTAGAAGAGGGGTGGATAACTAGAAATGGTACCTTTTAGTAATTTCCTCACCAAACTTTGACCTGGAGTTATCCACCCTTGTGGCTTTCACTCCAATGTCTTTCTAGGTTCACCAGACACACCTGCACTTACAAAGGTTTGTGCCTCTGTATGGTTGACTTAATATGACTCATGATCTTTCTAAATGTTTCATAATAAACTATAAAGTGTTACTTTTCAAAAGAGACCATGGACATGAATGTAGTCCTCAGGATAAACAATTACTAATATTTGATTTTGGATATGCCATTTCCAGTGTGTGCACAAAAAGGGGGGTACAAGGTATTAACACCCCTAAAAATCTATTCCAAAGTATTGCTACATAACACAAACAACAACAAATGTTAAAGCTTAGAAAAACCTGCTTCACACTTACACTGTATACTGTATCTCTGCCAACAAGTTAAATTCATGGGACTGGAACAGCTGTGACATCACGATGACTGTTGACCACCAAAATCTAATCAATGGGAGCATAAAAACACCCGCAGTTCTTACTTATTAAGAATTTAACACTTAAAGATGGATGTAATCTGCTATTAACAATCAGTTAATGGTAAGCAGCTCATTGTTAAAATTGGTTTTCATGGCCTTTAATATTTATGTAGTGCACATTACAGGAACCTGTAGCTGTGCAGATTACACCTACCACAGCTCTTGCTGACATTTTTGTTTTCTGTTGCATTTTTCCATAAATCTAAATAGACAATGAGCCATGTAGGAAGATGGTATTCTCATTCTTGCTGTAATTCTGACTATAATCCTCTGACTGGCCAATTGTCTCTCCAACTGGCTAAAACAGCTGACAGTGCCCATGACATCAAACCTAGAGAGAGAGAGAGTGGCAAGGGGCCCTGATGTAGAGTAACATTCAGAGAGGCAGGGAGAAACCATCATACAAAATCCCTAAGGCGTGACTGATGGAAGGATCTCATGCACAAAGCCAGAGAGAGACTGAGTCATAAATATTCATCAAAACACACACATAGAGTCATAACATACTACTGATTATTATTTATCCAGTTTGTATTCCGGTGAGGCTGTTAAAGTGTCAGACTGATTACATGCTGACAGTCTAACAGACTCTGTGTGTGGCTGTGTGTTGTTGCTGTTGTATGTGTGATTTTCATATTAATGGTTATATTTCAAAATGTCACTTTTCAAAATGGCCAGTGTTGAGTGTTTATTAACAAATCAAAGATGGCATTATACTATAGAGTTACATTCTGTTTTGACAATATTAAAGACACATAAACTCTAGATAATCCACAACACAAAGCCAGATCTAACATGATGACAGGAGCACAATGAATCCTCAAGTTCTTCTGACAGAAACGAAGTATTCTGGAAACCAAAAAAAAAATTAAATGTAAAACATATATATAAAACAATAAAAATAAACAATGTGTTCATTTAAATAGGAAATATGTGCAATCAAAAATAGCTAAAGCATGAAAGAAAATGAGAGTATTTGTAAATAAATATACATTACGAGAGATGAGTTTTCAGACTGATATATACAAAAATTTTTTCAAATTTATTTTATATGCTGATGACACTACTATATGGGCATCTGGTGACAATTTACAGCAACTTTTTGGATTGATTACTCAGGAAATTGATAAGATAAAGAAATGGTATGATAGAAATATATTATCTCTAAATTTGGAAAGATCAAATTTATGGTATTTGGTAATCGACGGCTGGATAATCAACTCCAATTAAGGGTAGGGGGCGTTAATATAGA
>NW_018128266.1:196277-201108 GCF_001952655.1 Monopterus albus | reverse complement strand
ACACACACATTGATTTGCTTCATGTTTTGACTACTGCTATGACCAGCTGCAAAGCTGGCACCAGAGACGTCTCGGTTGACGTTTCTGTGTAGTATGGGGCTAGCCCAACCGCGGGGATATAATGTATAGGCCTGGTGGGTTCAGGGTCTTTCATCTTACATCTGCCTGTGACCAGTTTGGAGGTGCAAGATACCTGAGCGTGTAATGTTAATTTGACCTGTGATCCTTTGAATAAACCAGCACTGTTTTGAAGTTACTTGGACTGTCTCGTCTCTCAGAGTTAGCAATGGTAAGAAGAACCAAAAAAGTCCTTCACATCTAATCCCGAAAAGAAGGCACTCCATGCATGATTAATTTGCTGTTCAGTCATCAGTCATTTAGAATTGTTGCACAATAGCGTTTTGGGATAATTCCTCTTATTCATCTAGCATCCATCTTGAAGACCAAATCGAGGCCAAAGGGTACGAATCTAAACCGGAAGTATTCGACAGCGACAGAACGGAAGCTGCTCATGATTGCTTCCAGTGCCATTACTCATCATGGCAGAACCCGTGTGAACAACAAACCTGCTCGAAAATGGGCAAATAATTAGCACAAGATTTTCTAGGCTGTTCTGTTGAAAGGCTACAGCAACTGGACTGAGGGGTATGTGCACGACATGGAAGGTAACGACGGGGACAGCCTTTGTTTGCTCAACGTTTGCTAGTTAGCTTGCTAATATACCGTAACTGGCGTGACTGGTCTGTGTTTAATTCAAGGGGCTGGTCGATGAGGAAATTGGTTTGTTTGGTATGTACAATGGATAGGGCGGTGATAGGATGGATATATGGGGGTTGTTGGGGACTTGCACTGCTGTGGGTCTGAGTGTCCGATGTTGGGCTAATAGTACCACGGTCTAAGAAAGGGGGTAGGACTAGAGAAGTGTATACTTCTTCCTACTCCCTTTCAAGCATGTACTATTGGAATGTTGTGATGTCTTATGCGTATTTGTTGAAATGTCTAATCAATTTTGTTTTTTGCAATATCAATTTTCTTAGTTTTACATGCTTGGAAGAAACTTAAATAATAAAAAAAGGTTTTATTTACAGTTTATTACACTGGGGTGATTGTTGTGTTCAGTTATGGATTAACTGTTCATCAGAGTCACGACCCGGGAGAAGAAACTGTCCTTGTGTGTGGTTGTCTCAGTGCACAGTGACCTGTAGCACTGTCCAGAGGGGAGGAGTTCAAATAGTTTGTGTCCAGGTTGTGAGCGGTCTGCAGAAATCTTCTCTGCCCTCCTTTTTGACCTGTGAGGTGTACAGGTCCTCCAAGGAGGGTAGGCTGGCACTGATGGCTCTTTCTGTAGTCCTGACTTCACTGGAGTCTGTTCCTGTCCTGTTTGGTTGCTGAGCCAAACCAGACAGTGATGGAGGTGCAGAGAACAGACTCGATGAGTCCTCTTAGAACTGTACCAGCAGCTCCTGGGGCAGGTCGAACTTCCTGAGCTGGAGCAGGAAGTACAGCACAACAGTGTTAGCCACCTCTGGGCAGGTTGAAATTACTGTATATGATTGCATGAAAAAATCATGTAATATGTGGCATTTACTGAGTATTAGAGCCTTTTGCTCCCTGGATTTAGCTTTTAAGGCAGAGTGTGCAATGGGTGAAAATGTCCCAAAATGGCAGTGCTGTTACAGAATACATTCAGGTAAAAATGTTCCCTTCCACGGCTTTGCTTCCATAACCTGCAAGTTCAGTGGGTGGCTATGAAATGGCTGAATATAGTGAAATCCCAAATAGTTTGCTTATCACACACAACCACAGAATGAAGGAAATAAATGAATGAATATTATTAAAAAGATAATACAATGACACCAAGGACACCTCATAAGGGAATGAGCCAACCGCAGAAGGTGATACTGAGACGGACGTAATGCTAGATGAAAATGTTACACTTGTGACTGCGAGAGTTCATAACCTACACCTTAAAAATGAAGATAAATAAAAATTTATTTATATTAATTCCATTTTTTTAAACTCTGGCTTGTGAAAGCTATACTTTCCTGTTCACTTTCCTGAGCGGAAATTATACTTATTTAGGTTTCCTGTGTAGAGACGAACTGTTCCTGTGGGATAAGTGAGAGCTTTGTTTCCTGTACTGTCCTTTTTCATTCTGTTTCAGTACTGTATTCTGTGCTTGCTTGGAGGTGTTATGTTACAGTGTGTCCTTTGTTGTTTACCTGTTACTTATTAAGCTCCTTGTGCTTCCTTTCACCAGTGGAAAGAAAGAAGAGAACATAACTATCATAATCTATTCAGGAGGATGTTTCTTTGTGCTTTTGGCTATTAAATTCATTGTTTTCACCTGCCTTGTCCTGTTCGGTGTGTGCACTTGGGTCCTCTGCCTAGAATCATGACACTACATACAAATGCAGAAACACTTTTCTTCTCTGCTAGCCACTCTCTCTCTCTCTCTCTCTCTCTCTCTCTCTCAGACACTCACACACCACAGGAGATGGAGCAGAGCCAGATAAGCAGGGGAAAGTTTGTCAGCTTATGAGCTGCAGAGATGGATAATAATCAAACCACACAACACCTGTTACATCCAGTTTAGCTATGTTCTGTAGAAACAGGCTGTTTGTCAAAGTGTGTGTGTGGCCTGGTATTTCTAATGTTGTAGGGACGGAATTCTATTTACACAGTCACATTGTGGGGACTCAATGTTTTTATGGGGACAAACAGCACATGTAACATAACTTTTGACAGAGATATTAATTTTTTAAATTTTGCCCCATTTCATTGAAAGACAGGGATTTTTGTGATTTTCATTTTTTTTGTGACCTTGATTTTTGACCTTTTTCAACCAACACACACAAACATAACCTCCGTGGTGGAAGTAATAACAACATTAAGCACGACTGTGGGTGGAAGACTTTTCACTTTCATTGAAGTTGTCCTGCCTTCTGATGAGCCTTTCACACATTCAGCTGTACAGAGATTTTTCTTTTGTTATTTCAAATCAGATGAAAGTGAAAACAACCTCCCTGAACAAAGCTGATCATGCCAGTTTTATAGTTTATCATAAAACAAAAGGAAAACATAAGACTTTAGACAATTATTTGAGTCACAGTCAGTCTGAGTAACACTATTAAACTTGATTTGACCAGACAGCTTTTAAATCAACATGGCTCACTATGTGAATCATGTCCATAATTTTTGCAATTAGTTATGCCCATTTATCAGTACAGTGTTTGCTTCTTTCAGAACTAACACTTGAACCAAAATGTGGCTATGCACAGGAGTGATTTTAACCATTTTAACTGATGTCAGCTGATTTATCTCCAGTTTTGTGTTTGTTGATGCTCTCTGTGTGTCAGCTATCAAAAACAACCCACTGTGCTTGGTTAAAACACTGGAGCTGTTTTCTAACAATCCATGTTATGAGTGAGGACAAACGAATAAACAGCAGCCAACACTTTCAATGAAAGATATAGACACTGAAAATGTGCATCATTGAGCAAATCAAATCAAATTTTATTTGTATAGCACCAAATCACAACAAAAGTCACTTTACAAATTTAGAAACCAGCATGCCAGGTGGGCATCTAATCAAATCAAATTTTATTTGTATAGCACCAAATCACAACAAAAGTCATCTCAGGACACTTTACAAAGTAAGGTCTAGACCTTACTGTTATTAATATTATTACAGAGGGAAAACCCAACAAATCTCCCTTGAGCAAGCACCTGGCGACAGTGGGGAGGAAAAACTCCCTTTAACAGAGGAAACCTCCGACAGATCCTGGCTCTTGATGGGCGGCCTTCTGCCTCGACTGGTTGGAGTGAGTGGATAGAGGAGAGAGAAAAGAAGGAAAGCAACAGGACACAACAAACAATCAAACACTGGTCAGGTTGATGTGGCTGGCGACTGCTCATCAGAGACGTAGAGCTCCAGAGCCAGAGCAACCTGCAGAAAGGTACAGGGAGAGAGAGATGACACACTACGGGAGAGAGGAGACACAGTTAGTGATGTGTAATGGTAGCATAGAGGGAGAGGAGAGGAGAGGAGATGGGAGGGGAGGGGAGGAGAGAAACTCAGAGCATCATGGGGCCCCCCAGCAGCCTAGGCCTATAGCAGCATAACTAAGGGAAGGCTCAGGGTCACCTGATCCAGCCCTGACTATAAGCTTTATCAAAAAGGAAAGTCTTAAGTCTAATCTTAAAGGTAGAGAGGGTGTCTGCCTCCCAAACTGAGACTGGGAGTTGGTTCTATAGGAGAGGAGCTTGATAGCTAAAGGCTCTGCCTCCCATTCTACTTCTGTGGACTCTAGGAACCACAAGTAAACCTGCACTCTGAGAGCGAAGTGCTCTGTTAGAATGATAAGGCTCTATGAGGTCGTTAAGATATGAGCAGAGCAGAGACACTTCGATACACATCCACAGCTATGTCCAGGAAACCAGCATGCCGGGTGGGCATCTAATCATGTGGACAGTAGTCATAGACTTACCACAATCATAAGAAAATAAGTGTAAAGTCAGGGGAAATGTGGGCGCAACGTCCCATTACCATACAGTGACAAGTTTTGCATATTTCACTCAGTGGCCTTTTCCCACACTTGTTACAGCCCTTCCACCTGAGGTCATCCATGAATGAAATAAAGCTCTGCATGTATATAGCCCAGTTTATGTAAAAACAGTCATTCAGAGAATATATCTGCACCCTCTGCATACACTGTGATGATGGGACCTTAATGCTGCTCTGATAAAAGTTATCTCAGTACATCTGCTACAGAAATGGTAATTAGCTGTGGCTGTTTTTGAATTTCCTTCTTGAGAACTAATACAACCA
>NW_018128266.1:185644-196216 GCF_001952655.1 Monopterus albus | reverse complement strand
ATTTTTCTCCACAGTTATTGCTGGGCAGTAATGCATTACAGCAGTGCAGTTTATCTTTTCACTAATGTGTCATATGAGGAATTACAATTTTAAAATGTTTGATAGTTTGTTGGTGTGTTCACTGCCTTACCTTGGAAAGTGGGTTTACATCAGTTTTTTACCAGTGCAATCAGAACTCAAGAATGGGATTGGGGAGCTGGTGTGGGTACAGTGAATGGTGCTAATAGCCTCCCAGTGTGAATACTACTTTTATTTATTTATACCTTTTCTAATGCATAAAAGGATTAATTACCTCTGCCAAGGGCAGGGGTTATGTTTTTGCCAGTGTTTTTTGTTTGATGGTTTGTTTGTAGGTGGGTTGGTTTGTTGACAGTATAGCTCAAAAAGCTATAAACAGATTTTGCTAACTTTTTGGGGGGGTTGGTGGGTTGGGGTGGGATGTATGGCCCACAGAACAACTGATTAGATTTTGGTGCTGATCCATAACATAATTTGGATACAGGAATATTTTAAAAGGTCATTAACCATTATGAGTGTATATGTGAGTGGCTGTGCTGCTGAGCACTTTGAGTACACAAACAGCTGGGGAAAGATGGAGGAACAGCTGGGCAGGAGCATGGTGGCAGAGATTTTGAGCCAGACTCAAAGATATTAACATTTTCATCTGTGACAGAGTAACCACTTAGATTGAGACTATGGCTCACGAGGTAGGGCAAGTCATCTTCTGACCAGCAAGTTGGTGGTTCGACTCTTGGTCTCCCCACATGCCTAAGTATCCCTGAGCAAGACACTGAACCCTGAATTGGTCCCGGTGGCTTGACTAGCGCCGGTGTGTGGCAGCCTTGCTGTCATGTGTGTGTGAATGGTGTATGATCTACTGTAAAGTGCTTTGGCCAGTGCAAAACACTGTGAAAAATGCGCTATATAATTACAGTCCATTTATCATTTACTATGTGGTCAGTCTATCCAAGTAATGCCAATTTAGTAATTGTTCCAACATTGCGGAAATGGGAGTGCTCACTATCTGATCAAATTAGCTCTATTAGCAGGTAGCTACATCTTGTTCAGAGCACAGTAGTCTGTCCACGGGGCCACCAGTGTTTCAGCTGCAGATTATAGTTGTTTCCACTGTTCGAACCTAACGAGCGGCACACACCATGCTTCACTTAACTGTCACCCAGAATAATGCCACGGGTCGACATGGACTGTCTAGCATTGCTTTTCCACTGTATTTTGCACAGTTTCAGTCTCTGTTTAAGAGAAGTAAAAGCACCAAAAATTATGAATGGGGTATTTACCGTGTTATTTATTTATTTATTTATTTTTTCTTTTATAGAACAAAATGTGAAAATGTATTGGCCTTGTGTTCACCATGGACATCTAATCAAAAACCCATTCAAAAAAAAAATCCCACTGACTTCAGGGTGAGGGAACTGCAAGTGCAAAAATGCGAGCTCTGTTCTGGGTTTAAGGACTCACTTAGGCACTGGCACTCTATAGCAGCATAACTTTGGGGAAGGTTCAAGTGATCCTGAGCCAGCCCTAACTATACGTTTTATCAAAAAGAAAAGGTTTAAAGGTAGAGAGGGTGTCTGCCTAACCAAACAAAACAAATCAGCAATGTAAATGCAGCTTTAAGTAATCAGCTTATGCTGAAAAAGACATGTTATACAGATGAAAAAAATCACTTGTTTACATGAACTGTGGTAACCTGGCTACTGTAAAGGCATCTACACACAGTATAACAGTAATCAGATTTCTCCTCTACACTAGACTTTATTTAAGAAGTATGGCTTAAATAATTGTACCTTCCTTCTTTGTGGGATTAGGTATGTAATTGTCATTGTTAGAGTAAGGGGTGGGGGAATGCATTATGCCAATAACTGTCCACATAGCTATAGTAAAACACGATTTTGTGTGTGTGTGTGTGTGTGTGTGTGTGTCACAGAGAGACAACACAGTAAGTGGAAAACACATAGACAGACCGAACAGACCTGTTTATACCTAATTTAATAAATAGTCAAATGATTATGTGAGAAACAGACGTTAGACTTTTGTAGGTTTCTCTGTGTCAGTTTCATATCCCCACACCACTTTCTCTGTCAGCAGTCTTCTCTTATGCACTTGCTCACATGTGAAAAGATGATTAGGAACATGGGTACTTGCAGAGAAATTGATGTTCTCTTTGTGACATCTAACTGGGGAAATCAGGTTTCTCTAATTTCCAGGTCTGATTAGGGAAACCATGCTGCTAGTTTGCATAACAGTTAAGAAATCAGTTTACTGGAAAAGGCCAACAGTAATGTTATTACTTAATTGCTTCATTTGTGTGAAACAAGAGGCACTTGGATTACCTTATGCAGACCATAATCTGATCTTTGTGAAAAAACAGCATATCTGCTCACACTATTAGTAGCATATGAATGCTAAAAGATTTCTTAAATTAGTCTTCCCTCATTAATTTTCAACTTTATACAGCAAGGTGCTTTAATTAAATTAGGAAATCCATGTGGAACACCTGTTATCTAAGTACTATATCGAAGTTTTACTATGTATTGCTCTAGAATTATCATTTTTTTTAAAAATCAGTTCTCTCAATAATACAAATTAATGTACCAAGGTGCTTCAAGATCATCTGAAGTAATTTAGTCTGCATGTTTTTATGGTGAAGTTCTTATGAAAGTGTCTACAGAGCCACAGAGTAAGAGCCACTGCTGCATGCTGCTAAGGGTTTACCATGTTCCTTGAGTTTAGTGTGTTAATCTGATTCTATGTTCACATTACAGACCTTAATGCCCAATTTTGATCTTTTTGTGTTGATGGTTCACATTAATGTTTGTAAGTGACATGTATCTGGCTCTGGTGCGAACACTGATGAGATCCTAAACTGCCAGGCAAATCAGGTTTGAGTCAATTCAGCATGTAATGTGAATGTAGCATAGTTGCAGAGACATTTCCTGCAAAACCACAAATTCAAACCTTAAGATGGCACCAGAATAAAAGTTAGGGATTCACCAAAGTCAGTAGGATTCAGCCTCGTGGGACCATGAAATAAATAAATGAATAAATCATGGCAAGCCATCCAGTAGTTGCTTAGATATTTCAGCCTAAAATGGCTAACAACTTGAATTAATGAATTAATTTTAGCTGTTAAAGTAATAAAAAGATTACTGCATGACCACCGCAAGAGCTTGTGAGTAGGAGCTGATTTGTTTTCCAGGGTCAACAAATGAAACATTTGAGCATAGCTCCAAGAGAGGTGAGTATTTCATCATAATCTCTCCCAAAAATGACATTAGATCCCACGCTATCAGTCAAAGTGGTGACTGAGTATACCAGCACAGTTAACCTTTGTCATCAGGTTACCTTTACTGTTCTCCCAACACTGAACTTCCCCATTCTTCTGTGCTGAAATGATAATGAAATGTGAAAGTTGCAGATTGAGTTGGTAGGGCTTAATTTTAATATTCAGTCAATAGTAGGGACACAGGAGGTGGAGTGATAATAGATTCTGACTAGTGGGGTAACTGAGACATTCCCTTTAGAATTGGAAACCACTTATTACTATATCTCAATTTCTCTATGACACTCTTTTCTCAGAATAACAATTTTAAAAAATGCTGAGGCCACTATCACTGTCTCTTCGTCTATCTATGACTCAATTTCAACTCAGTTTCAAGACACTTATTTGCAGCTGGACCTAGCTGTCATCACTGTCATTTTGATGTGATCTGCAGGCCTGTTAACGTCCTGTGACCCAGAAATGAAGTTACTTTTTGTGCTTGTACAGCTGTATAAAAGAATAGGAGGAGGATATATGTCACTAGCGTATTTGCATTCAGTTACACTCTAGCCTGTAGAGTGCTGACAGTTTATAAGGAAAGCTGGAAGTGGAACTGATGAGAACCTCTTGCCTTGTTTCTGCTGGGCAAGCTGAATGTGGCAGGAACAAAACGATGATTTGAAAAGGAAAAAAGGATATAATTACTGTAGAACAGGCAAGGAAAAAGAAGCATACTGTTGATAAATTTGAGAAAAACACATATAATTACAGTTAAATATACCCCAAGAGAGAAACAGAACAAGAAATCTTAGTCCTGTTCAGGGAAAGAATCAGTTTAGTCTAGCAATTCATTATCTGCCCATGACATACAGAGATTTAGATGTGTTATGTTGATGCCACAGATGCTGACTCCCAATCCATGCTCTTTTTTAAGACTACAGCAGGTCCAGCCCAAGCCTTTCATGTCACTAACAGTCTTCTTACTCTACTTAGAATTTTTAAATTCTTAATAAAATAATTATTATAGGATGGAAAGCCTACAACATGTTAGTTGGTAGAATGTGGTATTTATCAATGAACTTTTCATAAGTCATATGGCCTTCATATCTCCTTGACAGAACACAATTTCTCAAAATTGCTATCTCAAAAGGAATTCAATTAAATATTTTTTTTTCCACTGATATTAATACAGACCGTTTTGATGGAGATTACATAGGCCGCCAGAGAAACTGCAGGGTAAGGCACTTACCAGCTTCTTAGCTGTAGCATAATTATGAGAAAGATATAGAGTACCGCTTCTGTTAGAGTGTGAGCTTAAATAATTTCTGGATTTTTGACCACACCTATTTTTGACACCTTTCATCCACTCAGATCAAAGGGCTGACCACTAACTATATACTTTAAACAATTTCACATGTAGGTGTTAGAGTTTCACAGTGGAGCATTTTATTATAGGTTTTATAACAGCATTGATGGATCTGATTATGGTCTCCCATGGGAGAAGACCAACTTAGAAGGCCACCTGCATGTCATAAAGTCTTCTCTCTCATGGGAATAGTGCAGCCTAGAGTTATTATATCAAAAGGATTTTATTACATTAGGTTTGAACCTAGGGACTTGGACTGTTGCTCCCTGAAGACTGATAAGTGTAAAACTTAGTTTCTCTCTCTATTAAATAATTTTTGTGTCAGTGTCAGATGTAAAATCAGAATTAATTCTCTTTTCTGTAATTAAATAAATAATAAATTAAACTAGTTAATAATTCTCTTAAGCAAAGGGAAATGCAGTTGTTTCACACCAACATATAAGGAAGGTTAATTCAAATGGTTGTGATAGATGTTTGGATTAAAGCTAAATTATTTAATTTGAATTTTTGAGGAACAAAAGATAGTGTTGCTCCTCAGCTTGATATTCAACCACATTGTTCCAGACATCCACCACTAAACTAACCCAGCTCACTGTGCCTGCCCCCACCTGTCAGTGGATTAACACCTTTCTGACAGACAGGAAGCATCAGGTGAGGCTGGGGAAAACCACATCCAGCACTATCAGCACAGGTGCCCCCAAGGTCCTCTACTCAAATGACTGCACCTGAGAGGACCCCTCTGTTAGATTCCAAAAGCTTGTAGATGACACAACGGTCATTGGTCTTATCGAAGACGATGACACTAATGGCACTTACTGTGCCATCCACTGCACATTACAATGTTGAAGGAATTGGGGCATCATTATGTTGTGTGGACTTATGAGTTACTGAAAACAAAGAATGTTTTTTTTTATAAATTAATAATTTGTTGATAGCTTAATTTGTGGTTTAAATTTGGCAGGACAAACTGGTGCTGCTTGACATTCAATTAAGTTATTGTAAAATGTAGAAGAATGCATTTCTGTGCAAATGCCCAATACAGGGCCAGACCTTTACACCTTAGAATCATGTCTAAAATGTTCCTAATGTGTGTTGGCATAAATATTTTCATAAACCTTAATCACTACATTTTTACCTTTAGCTGTTGTAGTAGCAACAGGCAGTGGAAGAGTCGTCTAAGCAAGGGAAGTTCATAGCTAATTTATTCATGCAGTAAACATTTATGAATATTCAAGAGAAACAGCTGTGTGATTTGAGTAATGTGGGCCTATGCCCCTGTAGAGCTCTATGTCTAGCGATGCATACCGCTCCAGCATTGCTTTAGTCTGAAGAATAGCAATATGTATTTTCCAGTTGCTTATATAATGATATGATATAATGTGACTGTCACATATGATTCATTTGTAAGCGCTGTCCATGATGCTGTGGTCAGAGACACCTTTTCAACACTTGTCAAACGACTGCACAGCTCACACTCATTATCATACAGTTTATCCTGTTGTGCTGTGACCTGTTTTTTATGATTCTTAACAGAACACAAGGGTTAAAGGCTGTAGTCTGTGCATGTTTCTGCTGTTTGTATTTGGTGTAGTAAAATAATAGATTGACCTTATTATCATGTCTTTGCAAGCCGCCTGTAAGGGCAAGCAAAAACAGTGGCTCTGTTTTTAAAGGCAAATTCATAGTTGCATGAAATAGTTGATTTTAAAAAAATATATATAATCACTACTTGAATATTTGCAAATCATTGCCCCTCCCTAGTATACGTACAGTATGTCCAACCCACACTTTAAAAAGAACTGCATGTTCAGTGGGACTGATGTAGCTGTTTTTGCTTGATGTATTTCTCTGTTTTGGTGGAGCTCTGGTTGGAACTACTGAAGTTTTATTGTGTTGTTAGATTCTGTGGAGCCTCTTAGAAACATAGCTCTAAAAAAATAGACAATGCTAAAAACAGGCTTCAGATCGAGTGCATAAATTGCAAGTGGTATGCAAGTGGACACATGGACAATGTACAAATGGATTGAATAATATAGAAGCTCATTAGTTGTGCATGTTTCAAAAACTCTGTAAAGTTTTTCAACCATATTCCGAGCTGTATGAACAATAAATTGTAAACACATTGTCATTTATGATATCACGGTGCCTCTGGAAAACTACACCCCTGTTAAAAAAGATTTCAAAAGCTGGTCCAACCTCCCACTCTATCTCCTCGGCTGAATCGCTACAGTCTAAATGAAAAACTCTACCTCAATTTAACTTGATTCATTAACTTCAATTTTTACTGGAAAAAACATGAAATCTAAAATATCCATGACAACATTACAAAGGAAGAAATCACAAGGTGTCCCTGAAGCACCAAAGTTCCATTATTACTACTTGGCAAACCAACTACAGTATCTAGTCAAAGGGATTCAGAAAAACAGCTACAACAGCTCATAGATAGAATTAGAACAACAGCATGGAAACACCTCAATTACAGACCTTCCTACCAAACTCCATCAAGAAAATGAACTATTGTAAGAATGTCACACTCACTTCAACTTTTATATCCTGGTAGAAAGCTAATGAAAGCGCTAAATTACTGCTAACATCATGGCATTGCCCTATGTCACTGATTCTGTTCATTATTTTTATGGACAGAATTTCTAGGCGCAGGCAGGGAACCTGGCGGGGATGAGAATTATCACCTCCAAATCCGAGGCCATGGTTCTCAATCGGAAAAAAGTGAATTGTCCCCCAACTCGCCCCCCAGGTTGGGGGCGAGTTGCTCCCTCAAGTGGAGGAGTTTAAGTATCTTGGGGTCCTGTTCATGAGTGAGGGAAAAAGAATGGAGTGGCAGGTTGACAGACAGATCAGTGTGGTATCCGCAGTAAAGCGGTCTCTGTACCAGTCAGTTGTGGTGAAGAAGGAGCTGAGTCATAAGAAGAAGCTCTCGATTTACTGGTCGATCTATGTTCCTATCCTCACCTATGGCAATGAAGTTTGGATCATGACCGAAAGAATGAGATTGCGGATACAAGCGGCAGAAATGAGTTTCTTCCGGAGAGTGGCTGGGTGCACCCTTAGGTATAGGATGCGGAGCTCAGTCACCCATGAGGAGCTCAGAGTAGAGCGGAACCAGTTGAGGTGGCTCAGGCACCTGTTTAGGGTGCCCCCTGGATGCCTCCCTGGGGAGGTATTCCGGGCATGTCCCTCTAGAAGAAGGCCTCAGGCTGGACCCAGGACACGTTGGAGAGACTATGTCTCCTGGCTGGCCTGGGAATGCCTTGGGGTCCTTCCTGAGGAGCTAGAGGAGGTGTGTGGGGAGAGGGAAGTCTGGGAGGGTCTGGGAGGGCTACTGCCCTCATGACCCAGTCTTGGATGAAGCGGGTGAAGATGGATGGAAACAAATTTCCAACATTGTAATAAAATCATGAATCTTGCTGCAGTTGTGGCGCATTTACGTCATCTAAAATGTTTGGTGTAAGATGGTGATCCGAGCTGTTTTAAGTCAATCTTTTTCTCTTCCTGATGTTCCGATAAAATTATTTGATATTATCATAAGTCTTCAATCTTGGCTCATGTACACAGTGGTGTGAACATAGCAAACAACCAGTAGGTGAGCTCTCTCCAGCACCAAACAGGAAGCAGCACAGCAGGCACAGAAACAGCAGTAAATACATAAAACATCTACTGGTAAATATGACGGAAACTCTGGTGACTCGGTGGCTCAGAAGACACGAAAAATCTCTAATGACACATTGTCTTTAGATGTAAGAGGGTGTCAGACCTAAGCCTCTTAAAAGTCTTTTTTGAGTCTTTCATTGTGAGGCCAGCTTCAGCGTGACTGTGTGATAGAAGCAGGAACACAGGGAAGAAGGTGAGATAATACAAAGCTAATGAAGGTTTTCCCACTCCCATGCAATTGTTGGTGTGATATCACATTACCACATGATATAATGAGTATTAGAAGAGAATATGTGACTTGTTAGCCAGCCATTAGAGTTTTTAGCAGAGTCATTATTAGCATGAGGGTGACAAGCAGAGGAAGATCGACAGCTCTGGAGTAAAAAGCATGAGCATGGCTTGATTGACTGTCCGATTAGATTAGAAGTCACTCTCGCTTGAGGTGGTAGTGGCATTTTTTCAGTTGCTCCAAAATAATAACAACACCTGGTTCAGCTCATGGGAACTGCTCAGCCAGTGGTTGCCATAGTAACCAGGGACATTGTAAGGTGGTTGTTTTATTCCTGATGTTTGGGTATAACATCAAATATGCACTCATGATTAGCAATAATTTGAGAAGGTTTAATCCATGCTCATGGCCAAGACTTGACAGTCATCTTCACACCTAGCAGTTTCCCTGTTTGGGCCTATAGCTGCACCAAGCAGGAGCCTAGATATGAAAATATCAAAAGCTAAATCACAACGTGCAGCTGCAGCTGAGAGGAACATTTCCACCAACTAACAAAAATGCAACAGATTTGTATTAATTCAGCTGTCTGTAAGTCCTAAGGGAACCAAGAGTACCTAGGATATTTTTCCTGTTAACAGAAAGTGACAAAATACAACTTCGAAGTGCAGTCAAATCTGTATCCTTAACAGCTGTGGGCAAACATCTGATCCAGGAAAAAAGAACCCACTCATTTTTTATTATGTCCTTAGTTGGAATAAAGTAATGTAATAATAATATTAGTATATGGTATCAAAATTTAAGCCCCAAATGCTTAAAAATTACATTGCAATTTTGCTAATTTAAGGGACCATAATAAGTACCTACAGTATTTTTTCCAACAAGTCCCCCAACCTTATGACCATGTAGATCATTAGCGCTGCCCTCTGATACAGTCCAGAAGAGGTGTACTGGACCGTACATATTATTTGAGAACCTCTAGTGACCGGAGTAATTGTGACACAAGCAAAGGAGGAAGTTAGGTGTAGTTAGTACGGTATATACAACAGAGTGACATAATGAAACAGAGAAATTGTGACATTCATGCCAAATATTGATTTTGTGTTCAGGAAATTTTTTATTTCACCCCTGCATAAAGCAAATTATCTGTCAATCTCTTGTCCTAATCCTGTCTGTATATTTGTCTTTAAATACACTTATTGCATTACATTTATGTATTTTAATATGCGGACAATAGTCAATTTCATGTGAGCCCCAGCTTCTGCACTGAAGGAGGCTTATGATGACCATGTCACTCGGGGTCTCAGTATGTTCTTTCATTTAACCAACTGAATGGCCCAGCTGAATTGTGGAAGTAGTGGAAACAGTAAAGAACAGTGCAAAATGCTAATGACAACACAACAAAACCAACAACACATGAAAAAATAGACAGTATCATTAGTGTGGTGTATCCAATTAAAATTTTCAATTCAGTTCTATTGTATTTGTATAGAAAAAAATCACAGCAAAAATCATCTCAGTGCACTTTGCATATGATGTATCATGTGAAATATTTATTGACCTAAAAAAGGCATTTGACACAATCAATCACGAATTATTAATGTGCAAGTTAGAAAAATATGGGATCAGAGGAGTGGCTCTGAATTGGATTAGTAGTTATTTGACACAGAGGGGTCAATTTGTGAAGTTGGGTGAATATCAGTCGAGTGATCTGGACATTGTATGTGGAGTTCCTCAGGGTTCTGTTTTGGGACCTAAATTATTCATACTATACATTAATGATATGTGCAAGGTTTCTGATTTAGTGAAAGTGGTCTTATTTGCTGATGACACTACCATATGGGCATCCGGGGAAAACCTTCAGCAACTCTCGGGACAGGTTTCACAGGAACTTGAGAAGATAAAGAAATGGTGTGATAGTAATATTCTATCTCTGAATAGGGACAAAACTAAATTTATGGTATTTGGGAATCGTAGACTAGATAACGAACTGCAAGTGAAAATAGGGGGAGCTAATATAGAACGAGT
>NW_018128266.1:180726-185174 GCF_001952655.1 Monopterus albus | reverse complement strand
GATTAATCAGGTGGGAGTGTGGATGTAGAACAAAATTATCCATGTAGTAATACTGCTTGCAAACCAATGATAATAAGATGATGTTAGGGGGTAGGACTAGATAAGTCTAACTTCTTCCTACTCCGTTCAAGCATGTACTAGGTATAAGCAAATTGAAAATATATTTGTGGATATGTGTGGAATTATGTGTGTTGACATATTGACTGTTGTTACATGTTTGAAAGAATAAATCAATGTCAATCAAAATCAAATCAAATCAAACCCTTCCCACACATCTACTCTGACAACGTTAATGATCTTTTTCAGTGTACCTCATGCGCAGCATTTATCGACAACAGCTCTACATATTAATGTGGACTTTCAAAGGGCTGTGGGTGCCCACATTTAGCATTTTGGTGGCATGTCTATATGTAAACAAATATGTAAGTGCACAAGCTGATGGGTATAAAACTGCATGAAGTTGTGCATATGCTGCTTTGCTCAGTGTCTATTTTGTTGTTCATAGAGACACTTCTCAGGCACACATTTAGAATTTGATCAGTGCATGCTTTGATAAATGAGGCTCCAGGATTTACAATGTTAGACACCATAGAAAGAGTACATTTCCCAGTCAGAGAGCTTAGGCTATACTGAATGCATTGCATGCTTTGTTTTAATGCATGTCTATCATCCGCTCTGCAAATCCATCGCCCACTCCCCAGTGATAATGTGTGTGAAGTCAGCACATCTGATGTTTTTATGCATCAGGAATCACATAGGAAGGGAATCTCTCATTTTTATAAAGTAGCACTTAAATTCATTTGACCTTCTTTGCCTTTAATAATATTAAAATCATGTTATGTTTAGACTAAGCCAGAAGTGAGGCTGCAAAATATTCACACTAATGATGAAGATGTGGATAAGCACGATACATGTAATTACGTCTGTCTGCTGTGGTCACTCTTTTCTCCCAACAGTACTCTGTCTAATTCAGGTGTAGAGACAAAAAATTAATAAAAATCTCAGGATAGGTTTTGCGTATATACAGGTATGTGTGCTAAGATTTTATTGGGAAGAACAGAATCACTTTCACAATTTCAGACAGTTTAAATTGCCAATGATATATCCTGCTAGCACAATCAGTGATATATTTTTCTGGGATACTGGGCCATTGTTTGCCATGTGTGTCTAATAGTACTCCAGTGGCTACTGCAGTTGAAGAACCTCAAAGCAAGGGAATAATTTCTCTCAATCAGTAACCAAACCACAGTGAGATTATATCACAACTTCAGTCTCAAATGATTTAATTCCCTCCAGGAAACTATAGCTCAGCAGATGACCTACTGTGATTCTTAAATCTGCACGTCTGTTGAGATGAAATTAGATGTCACACTGGCATTACCTTGCAGTCAGTGCACAGAAGCACAGCTCTGCAGTCTGACTTCCTCAAAGCTCACAACTCCATGAGATGAATTAGAACAAGCTGCAATACAAAAATCTTTTTGTAATGACTTTTAATAACCGGATGCTTTGTTGCAGATGGGCTGTGAGAGGAAGGGGGACGTGAGAAGGGATGAGAGACATAGAAACACAGCAGCAGAGAGATAGATGTGGTGTTTTAATTCCTTCTGATTGAATCCAGTTCTTTCAATTAATTAAATCTCAAAGAATGAAACTTGGTGATGCATGCTGAATATGCAAGCACATCGTGTTAAGACTTGCTCACAATTTCTCTCCATTCTACACTTTCTGCCCTCTCATTTAGTGCCAGAGCAGAAAGTACTTGTGTCCTTTGTGTTTTGAAGCATACCTTGTCATATCTTGTCTAAACTGGCTACATATTAAGAACAATACATCAGCAGCAGAGGTCAGGATCAGTTGCTATACTGGACGAGTAAAGTATTGCTGTTCACTGTTATTGGTTTGGTCAGATGGACAATACAGTCATAATAAGCATATACCTCTGGGGGCATGTTTATTATGACTGTATGCCAGTTTGACAAACAGTTTATCTCTGCTGTTTGACAAGCATATGGCACACATGATTAAAGGTAGGGCTCAACTGTGATCATTAAAAAAACAACATTGACAGGTCTCTCCCTTGTTAAAGTCCAATGTTCTGTTGACCCGTCCATCTACACTAACCTGCTTCTTATGTGGGCTATGTTGCTCTATTGATCTACATTCACATTATCTGCTGAAGTGGCCCAAATCAGATTTCTTTCCTTCCAAGTGACTCAGATCTGATCTTTTCTCAAATGTCTGCACACACCGAATCAGATTTTTTATCAGATCTAGCCCACTTCCATATGTGGTCCTAGATCCGATTCATGTCCAATCTTGGGCTATTTACCAACTGTTTGCACAATCATAACAGAATTTGTGTGATTTTTTTTTATGTCTTAGTCCTCTGCACATATTCCCTGTTGTCACTACTCAATGCCTTCCCCTCACAGACCAGTAAAAACAACATATTAAAGGTGAGTCTGTGGAGAGGATGTTTCACATTAGTTGAATGTTTATGGAGAAGCTTCTGATCAAGTCAGACTGAAGGGAACATGTCATAACTAAGCGGCTTTTTGAGGAAATTGTGTGACATGTTCTGTTATAATCGATATTAATATGTCTTCAATAGATCTCATGTATGTCAGGACAGGATGTGTTGACATGCTTATTAAAGTTAAACATTTATCTCTTTTGCTTAAGATCCATGTTTGGAGGGACAGAGTAAGAGTAGAAGGTGACACTTAAAGAGTAGAAGGGGGAAGTGACAGTGGTGCAGTCGAGTTGGGTAAAGCAGTCGTCTCCCAACCGGAAGGTTGAGGGTTCAAATCTTGGTGTCCGCAGTCCACATGTCAAAGTGTCCTTGGGCAAGACACTGAACCCCTCGATGGTCAAAGAGCCATAAGGCATAATGGCTGCCTTGGTTCTGTACCGGAAACAAATTCCTTGTGTGTAACATACTTGGCCAAATAAAGGTTATTATTATTAGAAATGTGAGAGAAAGCAAAGGAGACTGCTCCGAGGATCAGCCTCTGATTTGTGTCTTTTGATTTTTCATAATAAATCAGCATCAGACTGAAGGGGGCCTGTGTGATTCTTTTAGTTTAGATGAAGAACGCAGTGTGGGTGGAGGTCAGATTCCATCTGGCCTAGGAGAACATTCTCCATCACTTGTCATCTAATCACAACTTCACAGCTTCTAAGTCCTCCATGTTCTTGTTTCTTTATCTCCTCTCTTTTTCTTCTTTTTGTTCTCACTTCATTGCTTTTTAAGTGCTTATTAATACCTTCTTCAATATTAATTAATTGCAGGAGTCACAGAAATCCAGCAAGTATCCCATCTCTTTTTTATCATGTCCATATTACAACTGTAGAGCCTACAGTTTACACAACCCCCCTAAAAGGATCAGACACATAAATAAATGCCTAAATATATGCAGTGGACTGCTTAAAAGTACTGAGATCTGTAGACGAGCCTACATAGTCCACATCATTTTCATACTCATCCAGTTTTTCAGTGAACATTCTTGCCAAGCTGATGGAGGCTTTCTTATAAGATTTCACTCCCATTAGTGGAGAAAAGCTCCCCTACAGGGAAGAACACAATCACTCACTGTGGCTTTGTGATTTCTGGCATTTGTGTTCCCTTTTCCAGGGGGTTTCAGAACATCTAAACCACGCCAGGAAAACCCATCACACATGCAACAGAGCTGCCAGAAAATTTTTTTAGCTCGCAACTTTGTCAACCTTTAAACATGCACGTTCCCCTTTATTTTCATAGTTGCCTGCACATGAGTTTAAATACTTAATTCTGCAGTCATCAAAAATGATGACAATGTAGAGACAGTTTAGGCTGATGTCAAGCTACTACAATGTTGCGTGCATTGTAAAATACCATAAAATAATGTCAAAGTATGAACCCAGCAGTTAGATTTATTTATTATTATAGATTTATTTGAGTAGCTAAACATTTTCAAGACATGGTTCTTGACAAAGGGAACCACTCCTTCTAGCAAAACACATTTACTGTATGTGCTCAGAGATACTCAGTGCCCAGCTTTTATTTTGGTGTGTGCTAGAGCTGGTCTTGAACTTCTCTGTCTTTTTCCACAACTTGGAAAAATATTGTCTTTAGGCAACTAACATTCACACATGCACCATTTATTGTTTGTACTAAAATTAATGTAGGACCCAACCCATGTAGCTTATCTTTGTATGACAAAATATAATAACAAAGGATGGTGAAGTACTCTGGGCGGGGCCCTGGGTTTTTACATCCATCCATCCATCCATCCATTTTCCTCCGCTTATCCGGAACCGGGTCGCAGGGGCAGCAGTCTAAGCAAAGATGCCCAGACTTCCCTGTCTCCAGACACTTCCTCCAGCTCCTCTGGGGGAATGCCGAGGCATTCCCGGGCCAGCCAAGAGACATAGTTCCTCCAGCGTGTCCTGGGTCTTCCCCGGGG
>NW_018128266.1:177728-180295 GCF_001952655.1 Monopterus albus | reverse complement strand
CCAACAGGACAACGTCGTCTGCAAAAAGCAGAGACGAGATCCTGTGGTCCCCAAACTGGACTCCCTCCGGCACCTGGCTGCGCCTAGAAATTCTGTCCATAAAAATAATGAACAGAACCGGTGACAAAGGGCAGCCCTGCCGGAGTCCAACATACACTGGAAACAAGTCTGACTTACTGCCGGCAATGCGAACCAAGCTCCTGCTCTGGTCGTACAGGGACCGGACTGCCCTTAGCAAAGGGCCCCAGACCCCGTACTCCCAGAGCACCCCCCCACAAGGCGCCGCGAGGGACACGGTCGATTGCCTTCTCCAGATCCATGAAACACATGTGGACTGGTTGGGCAAACTATCGGTCAAATTCTCCTCTCTAGTACCCTGGCATAGACTTTCCCGGGGAGGCTGAGGAGTGTGATCCCCCTATAGTTGGAACACACTCTCCGGTCCCCCTTCTTGAAAAGAGGGACCACCACCCCGGTCTGCCAGTCCAGAGGCATTGTCCCCAACCGCCATGCGACGTTGCAGAGGCGTGTCAGCCAAGACAGCCCCGCAACTGGGGCCCTGGGGTTTTTTTTTAATGTAAATATGGCTGACTGTCTTACCTGTGATTGGAGTATGCCTTGTAACCCTTAATCTGAATCAAAATGAATGGTGGTGCCTCCACTTAGCAGGAATTTATGAATTATAAGGATTTTACCCACTAAGAATATTTTTAACCAAAATCTTTTCTTGCTTCTCAAACATGGCCTGTTGCAGGAGAAGTGTTGTTGTACTTGGGCTGCTATTGCGGGATATGATGACGAGCTGTGATGTTGTTTCTAATGTTCTTGGGCGGTAGTCAGTCAGCGGGGCATTAGTTACATCCAGCTGCGCTTTTATCCCAATAGTGACAGCTCTTAGAGGGCGATGCCTATATGAAATAGAATGATGGTTATGTACAGTTACCCAAGCTTCACTGAGTATATGCATAGCCCTCAAAGCCAGCAGCCCTGCTGACTCTACCTCCACAGGTGAAGAAAAAGCAACTGCATAAGGAGCAGAGCTCAGGTCACGCAGGCTTTTTAACGTCCACAGTGGACGTGAGTGGGGTCAGCCCAGTGCAGGGCACAGTGCACAAAAGAAATGTCTTCAGGACTGCACATGTGTGAGTGATAAACCCAATTGCGACAGCTCTTAGAGGCCTACACCTATAGTCATAGAAGCTGGGGTTCCTGTACGTAACGATCGTTAGCCAGCTACATTAGCATCACTTAGCAAGTCATATAGCAACACCATTACAGCGAATGCTAATATGCTATTAGTAATCTTGTACACCTCTGTATTACACTTTCTGAGACAGATAAACATGTCATCACAAAGCATTTACCTTCAGAAATCCCTGAAATCTCCCGTTACACAGTGGCAAACTCTGCATTCACCAGGTAATGAGAAAAATCCTCCAGTAGTTTTATTCTCATGCTCTTGGTACATCTGTGTCTCTCACCTGTTTTCTCTCTGAAGCTTATCTGCCCTGCTATGGGGTATCTTGGTTATCCCACCTTAGCACTACTCTGATGTTGATGAATGGACAATTGCAAATAACAAAGGTTAAGACTGACAGTCTGATGCCCTGCAAGGTTAGCTGGTACAGCTGAGGAGAAGCATGGTCAGTTGTACTGTTCACATGCTCAGTTGCACATGCATAATCTTGAACCTTTGAACCTTCTGGCATGTACACAACAAACAAATTATGTGCAGGTTTTTAATATATAATTTATATTTTAACAGCTATTTATTTATTTGCCCTATACATTTTTGTAGGCTGGGCTACATTAATTTGACCACACTTAGTAGTTGACCTTGTTGGCCACACTCACTGCAAGCACAAACAGACCCATTCATTGTCAGAATACATTTGTGGATCTGGAAACATTTGGCTTGATTCAGTTGTCATAGCCGGCGGTATAGCAGCCTTACTCTAAAAAGAAAATGTGATTCCTGCCTGCTCAACCATAAAGTGTTACATTTGGCTTTTTGTGAGCAGCACAGGCAGAAAGAGGAATGCAAATATGCTGTATGTGTGAGTATGTGTGTAGTGGGTGTGTGTGTGGGTGTTTGTGCATGTGTTTTGCAAAGAAAGGTTGTGAAGAGGATAAGCAGTGAGGCATCCAGAGTCCAAATCAACAAAACAGCAACTTTTTGTAAAGTCCTGTTTATGGGGGGCCATACAAGGGATTGGTGGTTGCATAAAGAAAAAGAAGAAGTAGAAAACAAGAAAATCAACTCAGTTCTGTTAATTTCATTACAGTATCTACCTCCTTGTGGTATAGATTTTATATTGAATACTAGGATGGGTGACACAAGGATTTTTCCCCAGACTGATTTTACAAGAAGTGCTGAGTAAAAGAGAATGAATAAATCATTCCTACTTTACAGCCTTGCCCTCTGTGTCCTGTATTTATAAACACTCTCAATTGAAAGGAAATCATTATAAGCTTAAGGGGTATTATAGCAAAACTAAGAATTACCAGAATGTCAGCATCTCATTGAATTTGTACACAATGACTAAGATGACATGCTGATGTTCAGC
>NW_018128266.1:176778-177700 GCF_001952655.1 Monopterus albus | reverse complement strand
TATCTTGTTTGCACCATACTATTTGGTAATTAGCACAAAACAAAGTACAGTTGAGGCTGTTAAGAATGTTATTAATTTTACAGGTATGTATATGGTCATAAACAGAAGTATTGGACAGCTAGGCTCTAGACCTGATGGAGGCACTAGATAAAAAGGTATCACCAAATTGTTCACGTTACAAACTAGACAGCACTCAGAAAGGTCAAACCTGTGCCAAGGGCAACTGAGTTTACGCATAATGCTATTAGACCTAAAAGCAATATTCCCATTTTAGTTTTACCCTAAAAATCCTTAAAAAGCCCCAAAAATCCCCCATGAGCAAGCAAAAAACAATAGACATAAGAGACATTCAGTCATTGGTTTAGGGGTATAATGGGGACTTCAGTGAGTGGAACACAGGCAGAGGTGAAGCCCTAACTTTTCTTCTGGTCTGTTCTGCTTGTTCAACGGCTATTTTAGTGGCGGATGGTCAATTCTTATGATTACCCGGCATATGTACTAGTTTCTATGAATCAAACCTTTTGAGTTTTTCAGTGTCCAGTACATGTGCCTATATGGCCACTACAGGTCAGACAAGCTGTGTGCCGCCTGACTGGTATCATGTTAAAGAAAAAACATTTTTTTAATCCTCCCGCTGGTATAAGCTTTATTCAGCAGATCCTTTACAACATCATAGAATGGTTTATTGCAGCCCAATAGTAGCAATAGTAGCTTATCTATCATATTTAATTTTAGAATATAAGAAATCCTATACATTTTTTTTTTAAATCAATTGATTATATATGTTGGACTCTGGCAGGGCTGCCCTTTGTCACCAGTTCTGTTCATTATTTTTATGGACAGAATTTCTAGGCGCAGCCAGGGGCCGGAGGGAGTCTGGTTTGGGGACCACAGGATCTCGTCTCTGCTTTTTGCAGATGAC
>NW_018128266.1:171398-176205 GCF_001952655.1 Monopterus albus | reverse complement strand
GCTGGAGGAAGTGTCTGGAGAGAGGGAAGTCTGGGCATCTTTGCTTAGACTGCTGCCCGCCCGACCTGGTCCCGGATAAGCGGAGGAAAATGGATGGATGGATGGATGGTTCATGTAATGTAGTTATATTAAATGAGTGACTGGTGTTATCACATGTAAACATCTGGGTTCATTGGTGGAAAGATGGCTGTGTAATAATGACAAATTTCTCTGACCAACTGGTAGTCTGCAGTCTGGAATCACCTCTGCTTGCTTGGAACTTTGACAGAGGTGAAAACAAAAAAATAGTACCACACACTATCCACAACATTTGACTGATAGAAAAACAAATGAAGTGAGTAGATTCAAGTCAAGTTGAGCTGGTACCAGATGGTGGAATAGAGGCTTGCATTTAGCTGTGAAGATGAGTGCTTGTCTGTCTCTATGTGATAGACTAGTGATCTGTCCAGGGTGGCCTTACAATGTGCTCACATCATGCACCCTAGTCCGTTTCTAGAATACTGAACCTTTAAGTCTGGTTGCAGTCCCCTGATGGACCCTTCAGAGTGACAGCCAGTGCCTATTGAGCTGTGAATGTGCAACATACAATTTAGGCCTAATAGCTTTTTCTGCGATGCCTTCACTATGCCATTGTCAGAATACTAAACCAAGGATTTCAGCTTCACTGCCAGGTGAATCTATTACAAATTCGACTTTGCCACCTCACTGTATCCACTGCAGAGACAGAGGACTTTCGCTTCATGGATGGGATTTGAAAAGGCATATATGCTGGCGTTGAACAGGAGACTTTAGTTTGCCTTTTACTAATATTTGTGTTGGCTTGTTTCAGGATTTGTTCCAAAGCCTTTCTGCCACACGTGCTGCATTTTTGCATGAATCGCATCAAATGAGTGAGATTATCCAATAAAGGAGCTAAAGAAAAGTTGAGTTTTTCACCCAGAAAAAATAACACTATTTAAGCAGTACACCTTAAAGAAGACTACCACAAGGCCATTTGACATTATGAATTCAATTTTGCTTTTCATGTTTGGCATTGAGTTGATATGCTTAGTCAAACAGACTTACATCGGATCAAAGAGTTTGCATTGAGGTGGCAGTCTCGCCTCACATGTGATCATAACTAATTACTTTTCTGCATGTCTGTCACTCATTTACTTTCACAATGCTGAACCAAGGCTTGTAAACACAGTCTCACACACACACTCCATTTTTAGTAACCTGTCATCCCACAAGATTAGAGAGTGAACTGTGTAAAAACTAAACAGATTTCAGGCCTTGGAAATGTGGCACTCTATTTACCTTTTCTATTGTTCAGTGAGGAATGCATCTTAAAAGAGATAAATGGGAACATCACTTCAGACGATGAATAAATACATAATAATAGTTGTAATCATAAAAATAAAATAATTGAGGAAAAGGGAAGTAAAACAAAAAGAGGGACAGAACAAAAGTGGGAAGGAGGTTGTAATAATAATGAGTAATATAATAATATTATGATCAAACAAGAAAAGAAAATGTGACAAAACAGTAAATAAACTGTTCCCCATTTCAACAAAGTAGAGCAGGGGAGCAAAAGGAAAACAGCAACAACAGAAAACAATGTATTACATACAAGTTAAGAGTGGGAACATTGAGTTTACCTATCAAGATAGGAATTAATGAAATAAATAGCTGAAAAGTGCTTTACAAATAAATTTTATTATTATTATTATTATAAATGAGTGCTGTGATAATATTGGCTATATAAATACAAATTTCTGAATAATAATAATAACAGGAATTTGTTGCATTTCTACAGGTTTGTAGGAATGCGTGTGGCCTTGGCTCTACGTGTCTGGCCCGAGTCGAGATGTGTTAAGAACGGGTCTAGGTGTCATTAAAAGCTGATATACTGTTCTTGTAGCTGGATGTTATTTTGTTTAATGTAATGTTTTCTGTTAGAAGGATTGATACCGCATGTAGTGATTTTTTTTGGTTTCCTGTTTCTAAAGATTGCTGTCTTGGTGATAGTTAGAAAAATGAGGAGTAGGTTTCCACATTTAATTGTTAGGTGGTCGACTTCTGTGATATTACCAAGCAAGCAGAGCGATGGAGATGACTGAGCTTCTCTGTCAATGCTACCCAGAGAGAGCGAGCTGGCTGACAGTTTCAAGTAGCATGGCAATAATTGTCAGAGAGGAAGAGTAACTTAAAACCCTTGGAATATCTTGTTTTTGCTGACCTCCAATCTAACTTCTCCCCTGGCTGTAGTGGATAGAGTAAGTCACAGTCACACTGCCAACATGGACATGTCTGTATGTTCAGGCTCGATGTATAGCTCTGAAAAGAAGGGAATCAATTTTCAATGTCAGATGCATCACTCAGGTGCTAATGCCTACATGCCTCATGTATTTTAATACAAATATTTCAAATTGATGCAGAACCATGCAGAAAACGACAAACAGCTGTCAAGGCTTCATATAATTCTTCAGGTTTGGACTCATTTTCTCCTGCTTTTTCCACTTAGTATATTTTGTTAATCTCTTGTCATTCCTGAACTTCTTATTTCTCACCTGCCATCTAGCTGTCCACCTGATCAGTCTCCTCCTCACATACATGCTCCCCATTAGTTGTTAGCCACAATATACACACCCCAGAAAGAAGTCATCCCTGACCCAAGGTGTGAGCCTTGAACACTCACATCAATATTAAGATCATGAAAACATTAATGCATACCTTTGCACGCTTTATGTTTGAATATTATTCATCTTCCATCAGGGCATGTCTTCAAAATTATGCCTAATAACTTTTATTGTGAAGGTTGTCTGAGTTAACCACGGCTTAGAAATGTAATGGATGGGATTACAGAAAGGATTATATAAATGCCACAGTTGTTTTATTGCCTTGAATTTTCAGCTGTGAATAATTCAGTATTGAAATTCAATAATATAACTTATTGTTGACCATAAAGCTGGGAATGTTCATGAAATTTGCTCTGTTAGACTGAAATTAACGTATTCATTTATCAAATGTATGTGTTAACCCATATAAGTTGGAAATGAAAATAATGTGTCAGTATTAGAATTTAATTTTCCTAATTACATTACAATTTGAATATGTTAAGCTGTACTGTACTGTAAACACTTTCCAGATTAAGAGCTGCTTTTCTTCATCCTGCCTTCTAACCATCCTTTGGACAAAAGTGCAAGAACACTTCTATTGAAATACTTTAGTTTTACTATGCAAAAATGGTATTTTAAACATGAACTTACTTACTTTATTAACAAAATAATAAAAAAATAAAAGAACTTGTCATTACCAAAACATTTGTTTTGTTTTTTTCAAAAGCCTATCAAGCAAATATGGCACCTGACTCCTTTCTCACTGACTGCAGGGCTGCTCCACAGCAAACACAAGCGATAACCTCATGCATCTTCCTGCCACCAGTATTGACTTTAAGGAAGGAGAGCTCTGAGATTTTTTTGTATCCCAGCTTGTAGGTTGATAAGATTTTCTACCATGCAGTAAATTTGTATTTTAAACATTCTTGCCATAACAGAGTTTATGACCTGATGTGTGACTTAAATATAGTTCCAGAAAATGCAGGAACCCATGTGAGTCTGTGATATTTATAGTAGTATATGGTCCTTGATCAGGGCTACAAATTTATTTGCATTCATGCATCCCCACCATTACAGTTAGTCTTTTATTATGGAGTAAAAGTGACAAAGCCATTGACCTCTTAAGGTAATCTAACATTTTTTTCTTGTGGAATTAAGGCAAAACTACACAGTGATGCATGCAAGAAGAAAGGAGCAAGAATAAAGAACATGTACTAGTTCATAGTGGCCTCTGTATCCTCCAGCATACAGTGGAAGGGTTGCACTGCAACAGAGTCAAATTGGCTAATGGCCCGACTTCCAGAGAAAGTCATTATACTGTAGATTATATAACACAAGATGAAGAGACTATTTATAAGGGTTTGTCTGACAGCTAAAGTCACACAGATGATACATATCTCCAGCTGATGTATGGAGGCCATTAGCCAGATGCTTTTAAACAGCTGTTTGGATGAATGCCCACCACTGGCGGTCTTTGGCCCTTTATCCACGCTGGTGGCTGTGGGTAATTACAATAGAGAGAACATATTTAGGAGAAGAGCATGCACCTTACAGCCAGTCTGAGACTCACACAGGTGTCACCACATTAACTATAGGACCCAGACTGCTGCAGGTATTATGCTGGATTTCTAACATTTTTGGCTGTGTTAACCATTAAGTACTAACAGATTTATTTTAAAAACAAAACTACTTACTAACTATATATGGTTTTCAATATGAAAAAAAAAAGGAAACGTTTACTCAGAAACCAGAAAATGCATCCAGAACATGAGGGTCTCCAGCAGACAAGCTGGTTAAAGTCATGATACTGTACTGTATGTACAACCTGGTGAAGAAGATAAGGGACTGGGTCTTTATTAATCATTATTAAGCTTAGTGCCTTTTTGGCATTAGACCAGGTTGCAAAATGCCGTGTGTGAGAACTTGAAGGATAGACAAGTCATTGAGGTGCAACAAAGAATATCAAATACATTGATGATACTAGAGCCCACTTTACAGTCAGGCTGGAGCAAGCAGATGACCAGTTAAAAGAAGTCACCAACAGAACCATGAGAATAGAGCAACAACATAAAGGTCAGCAGATGTTTACTGCTCCTCTTGTCTGTTCTACGATTTTTCACATCTTCTACATTTTCAAGTCTTTGAACAAATTCTACAACTATTAAAATGCCTCCAAGAGGGAAAAGAGCTAATAAATCAGAAGCGAA
>NW_018128266.1:169227-169802 GCF_001952655.1 Monopterus albus | reverse complement strand
CGTAAGTCTGTCTCTGCACTGGTGCCATTTTCGGGGGTCCTTAGACCGGTTTAGACTGGTTTATCGCTGCCAGCGTACGTAGTGTACGTGTTACGTCCGTGTGTCAGCGGGAAATGGTCCGACAGTCAATCAAGCGGAGCGCTTACCAAAGTCACACAACAACATTTTTACAGATTTTGGAACCGGATTATCAGGCGCATGGCCGATTTTTGAGAAAATTTAAGGCTCTTAGGTGCGCCTTATAGTGCGGAAAATACGGTAATTCACTTTAATAGCAGAAATTTATACGCAAACTTTCAGAGTATAAAACATTATCTTAGTAGTCTTACACATTCTTTTAATATAATTGCTATTTCTGAAACTTGGATTAATAATGTAAGGAGAATGGATTTTGACCTTGATGGCTATGACTTGGTATGCACAAACAGAGAGAATAAGATGGGAGGTGGTGTGGCCTTGTACATAGATAAAAACTTTTGTTATAAGAGAGTGAAGAAAATGTCAAGGGTGGTGGATAATTTGCTGGAGTGTGTGACTGTAGAAATACTCGTGGAAAAAAGAAAAATGTTGTAATA
>NW_018128266.1:159774-168969 GCF_001952655.1 Monopterus albus | reverse complement strand
TTTACAGAGAGGAAGACTTAGATAAAGCATATGAGCAATTTTTACATATATTCATGAAAGTATATGATAGGAACTGTCCTCGTAAGCAGTATAAAAACAAAAGGAATTACAGTGGGAAACCGTGGATGAGTAAGGGATTAGAGAATGCATGTAAAAAGAAGAATGCGTTATATTAGGAATTCATAAAGGACAGATCAAAGAAGGTGGAAGAAAAATATGTCATATAAGAACAAATTAATTGAGATTTTGAGGAGATGTAAGAAACTATATTACTCTAAAGTATTAGAGGATAATAAAAATAACATGAGAGGTACTTGGAATATATTAAATAAATTGATTAGAAACAGTTCCAGTAAGAGTAACTACCCTCAATATTGTATGGATAATGATACACCGGTCAATAGATTGGAGGATGTAGTAGATAAGTTTAATAGGTTCTTTGTGAATGTTGGTCCTGGTTTAGCAAGAAGCATTTGTACAGATGATACATCCGTCACTATAAATAATAATACAATTGAAAGGAACATGAGTTCTATGTTTTTGAAGCCCATAGTTGAAAAGGAAATTATATGATGTGCTCTAGTGTGCTGCTGTTGTTTTTGCCATTTTTGACGGTCTCCTGTAACCTATCTGGGATTACTTTCACCAAGCTCTTGAACATCCAACAGCTCAGTCGGATCACCTTTTTTTTTATTGTTTTTACGGATGGGGTAAGTTGTTTGGACATTTTGGCTTGCAGATCAGTAGTGATCCTCGGGACCTACAAGAGGCACTGCAGGGGAAAGTAGGCCAGCACTCTAGTCAAGCTACAACAGCAGGTCCTCCGAATGCTGCTCCCAGCAATTCATCTAGTGAACCTTCGCTCTCTAACCAACAAAATGGATGAACTGCTTCTCATTAACAAGACTAAATCTGACTTCTCATGACTGGCAGGTTTGTGTTTCGTTGAGATGTGGCTAAATGACTGAACCCCAGATGAGACTCCTGGGTTTCCAGATCTACAGGGCAGATTGAGTGAAGGAGCAAACCAGAAAGTCGAGGAAAGGTGGAACCTTCTGAACTGAAATTTCCCCATTGAGGATCAATAAAGTACCTACCTACCTACCTAACCTGCTTCTACATACACGAAGGTTGGTGCAAAGATGTCACAGAGTTAGGAAAAACTTAGAAGCACTATTCCTTAACCGAAGACCATTTTATTCACTGAGAGAAATTTCCTTGTTGATGTACTTCCTGCGCCAGCTCAGGAAATTCAACCTGCCCCAGGGCCTGCTGATAGAGTTCTACAGAGGATTCTTTGAGTCTATTCTCTGCACACCCATCAGTGTCTGGTTTACTCAGCAACCAAACAGGACAGGAATAAACTCCAGATGGCAGAAAAGTTCAGAAAAGCCTGCTCTCCATGGAGGACCTGTACACCTCACGAGACAAAGAAAGGGCAGAGATTTCTGCAGACTCTTTATACCCTGGACACAAATGTTTTAACTCCCCTCTGGATGGTGTTACAGGTCACTGTATGCCAAAACAACCAGACACAAGGACCCTGTGCCATCACTCTGATACAGTTAACTATGACTGAAGCAACAGGACTCAGCAGCCACTGCAATGCAATAATTGTAAATACTGCTGCTACATGCACCAAATAACTTGAAATGTGTATATATGTAGATAATTTTTATGCATACTGCCTCTCCTCCTTCTAACACCCTTCCCCTACCTTTGATTGCAGTATCGTGTTATATGTTGTCTATTTACAAATTCCTTGTATGCTCAGCATATTAAAGCCTATTCTGATAATCAAACTTCAAAGGTACTATTAGTGCATTATGTTGCTTCAAGAGATTTATTTATTTATTTATCGGTTGGTTGATGCACTTTTGAAGATTCTTTTGGCGATGTTGAGCAAAGACCATTTATAAAATAACCTTGAGCTAATGTCAGCAGTCCAGAATAAGGCTCCCATCATTTTTGCCTCTGGGTTCTCTCTTTTCTTTTAATTTATTTTGCAACATGTCTCTTCTCAGAATCACTGCTTTGAACGGTCTTAAAGTGGCCATTCTCAATGCAATTTAGAAATTAGGAGTCCAGCCTCTGGTGTAGAACGGTACAGTACCAAATTCTGCAAGAAACACTTCAATACGGCTGAGGAGGAGTTCAGTCCTAAAAGTTGGTTTTGGTACAAGTGTGAGAGGAAATGTTTTGAGGCAAAACATTCACCACCTGGACTGCACAGTTAAGCTTTTTAGCAGGAGGATTTGTATTGAATTTGCTGGATGTTTCACATGGCACAGTGCAATCATCGAGTGGTAGCTTTGAAATAACTAAGGACACCTCACTAACTGGCTATTCTAATACACATACATAAATATATTGAAGGAAGAGGTGTTCTTTTCCATGATACATGTTATGGTAAAAAAGTTCACAATGGTGATAATTTATGCAACTAACCCACCACTCCCTTCTCCTATTCTCAACAAAAGTGGCTCCAGGACCTGAGGACTTTGGCTGCTCCCTAAGTTTTATGAGAGCATTTCAATTTCTGTGTAGATAATAAGTTGGACAGATCTGAGGTAAGGACATGCAGGAAAACAAAAATGGGCACTTCTCTTATGAAAGTGCTAAAAGATAACCATGATACCAATGTTTGTTGAACACTGAACTCAACAGCCAGAGACTTTACTTCTATTATAACCCACATCCTTTCTGAGGTATTTATGAATTTTGTGCTTCACTGTAGTCTCTTGGATAAATTCCTGTAACACTGGATCCATACACATTCATGACTGTGCTTCAGTATACCTGGAGATAAAAAAGTGGGGTTATACAATAGCCCTCAAAGATGAAATTTTCATCATATTTACTAAACAATGGGAATTTTAGAAAGAAAACGGAGGCATTTTTTTTATGAAACTAACTCTGAGACCAACTCTGAACTCCTATAAAAGACTACAAAGAACATTTTAAGAGGCTTAGTTATTTCATATGTTTTCAACAGTGGACAACAGACTTGCATTTGAAGCAGCAAAAACAGAGTCAGCACTGAATGTAGTATGACAAGGCCTCAAATCGGTGTGTTATTACCTCTGCCTCCAAAGTAATACCTGTGAACAATCCATGAGATTTTGGTGCTGATCTGATCATCATCCGAAACCAGGAATTTTTCTTTCTGCACCATTGTGACATTGGACCAATTCAATATTTTTTGCTTCTAACTCTACACACAATGCCTACAATGCTTGAACAAATATTGCAGGAAAACATCCACAAAAGGTCTAGGACACTACAAAAGCTGATCTCTAAGTCACATTCCAGATCTGCTGATCCAGAATGGTCAAATTTGTGGGGCTCACAAAAAACTCACCACTGTGAGACAACAAATAATGCTACATGTAAGCTCAAATTTTAGCTGAGGCTCTGCTGATTTAGTGGGGTGTCAACAGACTTGATGTATCTTCAAAAGTTACTCAGTTAGATCCTGGAGAAAACTTTCATTAATGAACTATTGTTTTTATTGTATAACACTCAAACTACTAAAGATATCAAGGTGATTCTAAATGTTAGGGGCAGGTTTTCATGATCAAGGAGTCATGTTATGAGGGTCAAACCATGATGGGAATAGTACTTTTATGTGTAATAGCATTATGAGGGCAGTGTTCTGCACTCTCTGAGTGCTGTCTAGTTCCATGTAAATTACTGTTTGTGACAGTTCTTTACAGTTTCTATGGCAAGGAGAAAAGGTTAAAATGAAAATAAGCAAACTGCAACTATAGAAAGAGTATGGACAACTAAGGGTCCCAAACTTGCATCTCTATTATAAGGTCATACAGTTGTGATAGATAGATTGCAAATATCAATTTTAGTGCAGTAGTACTCCACAAATACTGCACATGTTATTTATTGTAACAAAGATCTAATGATATGCACAAAGAGAGTGGACAGAGAGGGATAATGGACCAATAATGATACAGAAAGCTGATAGATACAGAGAAAAATGATGGATAGCTGTAAATGGGGAGATAGAGAGATATAGACATAAATGAGAGAGAGGGAGCGTAAAGGGGATTGAGTGATATCTTCCGTGTCTCTCTTTCTTCTTTCCAGTTTAGAAAATTTACTGGTGGTCCATCAGTTCGCAGAGTAGAGTGTGATCTGTGTGTTTAAATGTTATTTTTACTTCTGTCATTCTCAAGGTGAATGCATCTGAAAAGTGTCAGATAATTTTTAATACAGGTGTTGAATAACAATAATCATATAAACTGAAAAGGTTAATTAATTTTATCTAATGTTGTTGTGCTTGGGGGTCTTCAAACTGATTTAACCTATGTACTGTACGTTATAGTTGGTTTGTAGTAAATAATGTAGTAAGAATAAATGTATAAATGATGTTAATCAAGTTTTATTATATATTTTTCTAGGGGTTTTAATGTTAGGAGAGTATAGAAAATGGTGTACAGGTGTAAAACTGTGGTATTATTTTGTGTACACATTTATTTTGGAATTTATGTATGTTCGCTGTTTGCAGTGAAACAATGTTTTCCCGTTTAGAGTGACATGAGGCAGCACTATTAAGCTAAAGAATAAAACTAAACAAGGTAAGTTATATGCATATTGCATTGTCATCATTTGTAGTAATCTTTATTCTCATTTTCTAAGCCTTTAATGGTATCCAAAGTATTGGCTTGCCTTTTTTCAGCAACTATTCATTTGAAGAGTTTTGAAAAACTGAAGATGTAAAAGATAATGGTGTCTTGTGTAAACTGAAGAAATGTTTTATTAGACTGTAAACATTTTATGAGTGTGTTAATCTTCTCAGTGAAGAGGCTTATAACTAACATTTCATTGCTGCATTTCTTTTCTTTGCTGTGCAGGTATTTGTGATTGAGAGACACATATTTTAACTTATAAGGGGTTACCAGAGAATCTTTAAAGGTACATATTGCTTTTAATTTTGATAACAGTATATTGTGGCATTGGGGGTGAAGAAACATTTAATGGGGTTCCCCAGAATGCCTGAGGGGGAAGCACCTGGTGGGATGCCTCATAATACCTCATTGGGCAGGATGTATATAGTTTGGGTTTTGACATGGATTGTGTGTGTTAGTGTTTGGAATGTTGAGAGAGAAAAAGACAATCTCTGGTCTCTCAACCCTTCTTCCCAGCAAAAACATTACAGTTGGTGTCAGAAGTGGAATCATTGTGCAGAGACGATGGTATCGCTCTAAGAGCTTAACAGCTGGAGGTAATGCTACAAAACTGAGTTGGTGTCCCAGTAGCTGCACCGAGACTGCCAGCTACCCTGTTCTCAGTGAGAGCCCACCAGGAGAAAGCTGCAGATGGAGACCTCAGTCCCTGGTTGGTGGACTGGCAAAGCTGCACTAAATCATTACCAGCCATGCTTCACCATGGGCTGACGGCAGCTTGCTGGCTAGCTTATCCAGCACTGCAAATGGTTTCACCCACACCGAGGGCTGCAGGACCAGCCACCTTCCTGACAGTGGCCCACCCTAGAGACATCTCAGACCTGGGAGCTGGCCATTAAGAGACCATAAAACTGCCATGCTACAACATGGATGAGCCACTAGAGACATACCTTATGCAAGCGCAGCTAGCACTGAATGCCTGGCCTCCCGAGGAGGTGGCTGTCTGTGTTGCCCTGGCCTGGGGAACAACTCAACTGGCCAGCCATGGAGAGAGTGCTGCAGCATAGGTTTGGCTGGTGGGTCCATGCTGGTGATGCCCAGGACAAGCTTGGCAGCCTTTGGCCCAGAGAATGAGAGACTCTGGGTGCCTATGCTGCCAACATTTGTGTCTATACATGGTGTGAGTATTCAACATTCAAAAACACCATGCTGGAAAAGCTCCAGTTTTTCATCTGAAGGCTCCTGCCAGAGAGGTTCCAACATCCACCCTGAGAGCAGCTCTGACTGAAGCAGAGTGAGTTGAGCACATGCTCTAATCCCGCAGGGTGAAGCACTGGGTGTGGCAGATGGACCTGGAGGAGACCATCGCTACCACCACCACAGCGAAGAAGCATGAATGCAGCAGGGCAGTGCAGAGGGGGGTTAAAGGCCCTGTTAAACTAGGACAGGACAGTACCAGGAGGGGGCACTACCACCAGCCAGAGAGTCTGCCATGTCGTCAGCCAGAGGGTCAGCCACATTGCTACTGTCAGCCAGAGGATCCACCACATTACCAGCCAGAGGGCCAGCCACATCACTGCCATCGCTGCTGCCTCCACCCGCCAAGAGGCCAGCCACGCCACTGCCAGCCAGCCAAGGGGCCAGTCATATCACTGTCACCAGCCGAGGGGCCAGTTGCATTGCCACCACCAATCAGAGGGTCTACCACATTGCTGCCACTCAACGGGGACCATCCACACCACCACCAGCCAGCCAGGGAGCTAACCATATCCCTGCCACCAGCTGTGGGGCCAGCCACGTCTCCGCCAGTCAGAGGGGCATCTATCAAAACCAGGCAAGCCATCAACAACCTGTTCCTGAGGACCTGCGCAGGCTTGGAGGCAGGCCAGTGATGACAGCTGAGGGAGCTGCTGGAGGCATTTGTTGACATCTTCACGGCCAGAGACGAGGACTGGTGCAGCATGACACTCACACTGGCAATGCACACCCTGTCCACCTGTGGCACCTGCCACTTGCCAAACAAGCCACCGACAAGCACAAAATTTGAGATATGGTGTCATTGAGTTCTTCAGCAGCCCCTGGGCAGTGGGCACTGGTCCAGAAAGCAGCACCTGGAGATTATGCATTGACTCTCACCTGCTCAATGAAGTCACCCACAAAAACTCTTAACCATTGCCATGTACTGATGACACCCTGGACTACATTGCTGGATCCCACTGTTTCAGCTCCATTGATCTGATTAGTGGCTACTGGGAGGTGGGGTTGGCACCAGATGCACAACCCAAGACCGCTTTCTCCATCAGCCAGGGCCTGTGGCAGTTCAAGGCAATGCCCTTTGGCCTCTGCAATGGCCCAGCCACCACTGAGTGTCTCATAGAGTGGGTCCTGACTGATATCCCCCAGAGCCGGTGTGTGGTCTACTTGGACAACCTTCTCATCAGCTACAAGCGGCAGAGCTACTTTATCTGCAAATTTTAACGGACAAGTTGTCATTTGCCAATATGGAATAATGTGTAAGATACTGCAAGTACTATAATGTAGGCCTAACTTCAATCAGGTTACTTCAGCTGGAATACTGACAAAATACAAACATACAGCTAAAGCAGCTTTATGTCTGTGATTTATTATCATTTAACTACTTTGTGTAATTAAAATAGATTGTAAGCTCGTGATGAGATTTGAGACAAAATATTAATGTAACTACAGTCACACTAGGTGGAAGCTTATATTTTCCTGTGTTCGGCAGACCTATGAGCTATAGCCTAAAGCACCTATAATAATCCATCACTGAAAATATGGAGGAAACTGCTCATTTTCTTGACATGTCCATGCAGAGGTCACAGCTCTAATAACACTCCACACCAGAGGAGTGAAATGTAGACTGACATTTTTGACAACCCAGTAAAATTGCATAGACTATTAAATACTGAAATCCATATTTATTTGTTGAAGTTGCCTCACAAAGAAGCTCACAAATTGTTTTGATGAGGCAGTTTTTCACAGAAGCATCTTTGACTGTCACAAGTAGCTATATTCTCAAAATGACACTATCAACAAAACCTGAGCAGTAAAGTAGCTGCTACTTACTGCTGTTTAATTTTCATTATATATATATCAAATTATATTTCTGTTTTTCATTTTCCTCTCAACTAATTAGCAGCCAACAGAGAGTGAGACTGCAATATACACTGTACAATATAATAGTAAATACAAGCCTAGACATGTTTCCTTTCCTTTCTTCATTCGTTGAGGTCTGAGCTGACAACAGAATTTGTGTTAACACCCATCTCTTGGAGAGAGCACCATGTCCACTGACATAGATGTCCTTTTATGGACTTTGGCAGATGAGTAATCCCCATAATCACTGTACGATCACCATATATAGAAATATAGCTTCAGATATATGGCCTGAAGACCTAATATGTCATCACACGCAAATGTATCATATCATTTCTACTCCCTAACATGAGTGCTGCACATCTTAGAGTGAGTGACAGCAAACACGTTGATTTTTCCTGCTGTCAATAATGCCTCTAACATTATCAGGGCATGTGCAGGGTATTTTTATGTATCACGGCTCATGAGCTGCATTCATGTGTTATTTTGTGGGCTAATTAATGTGCATGGATTTAAGTGTCAGAGCAATGATCCTCAAGGACCGGCTGGAGTGCATGAGCACAATACTGGTCATTGTGTGGAAAGTTGTTATGGGAGGTGAGGGGCGGTAACAGTGGCTGCTGAACTGAAAGCTACAGAAGTGCTGCTGAAAAGATGGTGTTTAACAAGTTATATTATGGTTATGTGTTGACTCTCACAGCGCTTGGTCTCAGCCTCCACATACACAAACCAATCTATTCTTAGGATGTCTGCTAGTCTTAAGCTCATTCCACAGACTCTATTGGGTTACAGGTACATTAACTAAGATTTCACACCATGGCCTGATAAAACAAGTGAAAATGGGAGAGGACATGGTGTCTCTCATCTATCCTACCCCCAGCATGACAGTCTGTGATTTTAAGCCCTTCTGTTGTTGTTCCAGCTTCTCTACCATGTTGTCAAAATCAGGTTAATAAATTAACCCTTCACAGAGGATTCACAAATATACTCATTAGTCAGACAACACTACTTTCAGACTGCAGGTTGTGTCTTGTGCAGTTTGTGACAACCAGACATCTGCTGTTTACATTTGCAAAGAAACAGGAAGTAATTTACTCAATTAATTGATTTAAATTTGTCTGTTGCAAGTTCTTTATCTGTGTTTTTTGTTGTATTGTTTTCTGATTTTGTAAAGCACCTTGTAACTTCAATTTAGAAATGCGCTATACAAATAAAATTTTACTTACTGTCTTTACTTTTACAACTAAATCACTTGCTTTTTCTTGCCACTGTATTTGACGATCTTACCTCAGATTCCATCCATCCATTTATTTTCCTCTGCTTATCCGGGACCGGGTCGCGGGCAGCAGTCAAAGATGCCCAGACTTCCCTCTCTCCAGACACTTCCTCCAGCTCCTCCGGGGGAATGCTGAGGCGTTCCCAGGCCAGCCGAGAGACC
>NW_018128266.1:156335-159218 GCF_001952655.1 Monopterus albus | reverse complement strand
CCTAGAAATTCTGTCCATAAAAATAATGAGTGCGGATCGGTGCACCCATGCTGAGTTTGAGGACAGTTACAATGTGATCTCACTGCTTTGTACAGTGGAGAACAAAACAAGTACCTCTGCATTCTGTCAAGTTACCTTCTGCAGGGTAGGGTTTGTTTTCTGCTGTGTGTGACCATTACTGTATATGATATTAAGGACTCTATTTTCCTGCATGTGCAAAACCAGTGTGGCTTCAAATGTTCATTTGATGTTTCCCTTGGACGCAAGTCTATATTTTTTGTGCGTTGGTGTGTTTGGTGTTTTCCTGCCATATGAAAACTTATGCTGAGGTGGGAGGAGAGGTGCAGTTGAGGCTATGTTTATGCTGTTTAGGCAACACAATGTAAAACTGGTGCTCATTTTGATTTTAATAATTACTCATCACTACTTTAGTCCCACGAGGTTAATCACACTTAAACCAATTGTAATTGAGTTTATGTAGTAAACATCATATGCAGCTTTAAAGATCACTTCATGCAATTTCTAACACTCTACAATAGCTGAAATAGTAATAATAATGATGTCTCAATAAAGAGAAAGAGTTTACAGTTTAGTCTACAAATTTGATATAGATTTAAGGAGAGTTAGAGCATAGCAGCAAGCAATATTGAAAAATATTAAAAATCAACAATTATTGTTTGATTCCCTTACAACTCTAAAAAAAATCAAAAGCTATTTTTATAAGTATTTAAAAATAGAGACTTGTACAAGTCTGTATAATCTGTACAATGTATATTTACAGGTATTGCACTGAGGGTTATTGTCCAGTCATACTGTCATTGGTTAAGTGTTCATCAGAGTGATGGCCTGGGGGGGTTCCTGAAGTTTACTGTCATCTCCACAGTTTTGAGCGTGTTCAGCTCCAGGTTGTTGCGGCTACACCACAGGACCAGCTGCTCAACCTCCCGTTTGTAGGCTGACTCATCCCCATCTCAGATGAGACCAATAACCATTGTATCATCAGCAAACTTTAGGAGCTTGACAGAGGGGTCCTTCGAGATCCAGTACTGTTACAATAAATCAGTTTTATGTTTAGCTTTACACATTTCAATACAATTCATTAAGAAAAACATTTATAATCATCCATGATTAACTTCCCAGGACATGTTTTTACAGCTGTGCATGCGTAACACTTGAAGAAAGTCATGTTTGTTAAAGTAAAAGAGGATTTCAAAAAAGCACTGTAGCTGTGGTCTCACATGAGAAATTCTGTGCACTCTTGTGTCTCTTTGATGATGAGATTCACTGGACTGTTCAGATACATTTTGGGTAAAGGACATTTAAAGGACAGCAGTGAAATGGTTTGAAGCTGGACTGCAGCTAAGACAGTGTAATGCTGGTTATTGTGAAAATGGCTACTGCCATGATACACTGATAATGGTATTTTATGTTTTTGTACAAAATTCATTCCTCATAAAGATGCCAGAAAGTGAGCACCGTGTGTGAAATCTTTCTTCATTTTTCTCCCTTTTGAGGGTGTAACATGCCCTATTTTAGGAAAATAGAACCCTAAAGCTCCCTATATGGGACACAGAGAAGAAGGAGGGGGTGGATCTATGAATAGTAGAGACACATGTAGTGGGATAGAAATAATTTACTCATTATATAGCTGCTGTAATATTTGCAGCAGTAATTCATCTGGCACTGCAGTTTTCCTGTCAAACATAACACATGATTAGTGACTTCAGGCAGCCAGAGATTTCCACAGATATTTGCAGGCACTTAATGTGACAGAGAGGAAGAGGACAGGCAGCAGGATTACTCCCATTCTTCAGTTTTACTTTCCTCTTGTTGTCTTCCACCTCTATAAACCATGATTGACTGATGTCAGCTACGAAAAGCCCAGTCTTTCTGTGTTGTGCCACAGCAAAGCTGCCACCCCTTGTCACCATCATGTCAGGCTGTTGTCTCGCCATGACACACCAATCAAGCTCAAAGACTCAATTTTCTACATATTGCATTACAGTTGCCTCGTCTTGCATCAGTGATCCAGTGAAATATAATGACTTAAATGTTGTGGGACCTCTATGTTTCTTATTATGAGTGACATAATATGGAGCCTGTTCCTAAGTACTGCTGTACAATACCAGCAAAAGGTTGTATTAAAGCAAGTCTGTAAATTGTACAGCAGCCACTGTGGCCATAGGTGGAGGCATAGTTCTCTGGCCGAGGTGAATGACTTCCTTCTGACTCTTAAATTTTATTGGCCCTGACGCCTCAAATAAAGAAAAGACAAAGAGTCATCTCAGGGTGCTCAATAAAGCGTACTGATCATATTACAGTTTTTCTTTGTATTGTAGTGACTGTGTTTGGGGAAAAGCCTTATTATTATTTTTATTTTCCTAATGCACATTCCTTTTTCTTATTTGCACATTCTTTTATTTATTTATTTATTTTTTGCTCTCTCAGTCTTACAATGCACATTTGTCTACTTGTTGCTTTACAGATGTACACTGTACACACACACTGAGAGCCACTGCACCAAAGTCAAATTCTTCATGTCTTCAACACACCTGGCCAATAAAGCCAATTCTGATTCTGATTCTGAAAACTCTTGAAGTCTGTGGAAGTATTTCATTTGTGTTTAAGAAAACGTGTTTGCAAATGTGGATAAATTGTACAAAACCTTAAGGTAGCAGGTTTCTTATATTTATTGGTTACATATATGTATAAAAAAAAATCCCCACTCGCCCCCCTTTTCGGGGTGGTCTTATTCCTTCTTTCAAGCTTGGGTCCTCTACCAGAGGCCTGGGGGCTTGAGGGTCCTGTACAGTATCTTAGCTGATCCTAGGACTGCACTCTTCTGGACAGAGATCTCAGATGTTGTTCCTGGGATCTGTTGGA
>NW_018128266.1:141243-155999 GCF_001952655.1 Monopterus albus | reverse complement strand
GAAGAGCTCAGGAAGTTCGACCTGCCCCAGGAGCTGCTGATACAGTTCTACAGAGAAATCATCAAATCTGTTCTCTGCTCCTCCATCACTGTCTGGTTTGGATCAGCGACCAAACAGGACAGGAACAGACTGTTCTATTGATCTTGTACTTAAAGCCTGTTCCTGTGCTGCCAGGATTAGTGCCTCCGTGCTGTGATGTGATATATATATATATATATATATATATACACACACAAAGACCTAAAGCTCAGTTTTCAAGTCCACCGTTATGAATGACATAATATTCCATAGTCAGGTTACTATCAGTCAGATTTGATATGCAGTTCTCAACTCAACAAATTAGCTGAGTTTATGATTGATAAATTCACTTCAGATTTGAGTACAGGCTATGAAACCTAATTGCAGTTCTCAAAAGAATTAGCATCAGATGCATTACTGACCAGTACAATCTTGTTAGGAACAGTTTAGTAATCCTAATTAAGTCAGCTTGTACCTGTCTTGTGCATACTGCAAGATTCATTTTAAAAGTGATGCATTCTTTACAATTAAAAAATGTGGCCATATTTTTCTCTTGGGACCCCCTTTTCTTATAACACTATTTTATAATTCAATAGAACTGAAAAGATTATAAAACAAAGGCGGTGCAGGGTAAGCAAGTGGGACTTCTAAAAGTACTCTGTTGTAACTTGCTGAAGCATGAAGACTTATTTAATTGGGTTGTTGTGGCCCTAAAAATATTCTCTCTCATTATTGTGCCACATGTTCAAAGAAGTCACTGAGGAATAAAAAAGACTAATTGAGTTTAGAGACTAAAACTATTCATATTCTTCATTATGTAATGTTAATGAAGCAGCATTAATTCTAAAGCTCTGACCTAAAGAGTCCTTGCATCACATTTTTCAGATTTAGCTTTTGATTGTTATTTATGGTGTATTACTCAAAGAAAATGCTTGGGAAGCTGGGGTCATTAAAAGTCTGTATTAATAATTTCCACCTGTCAGACATGGAAGTAGAAAAAGATCTATAAGCTTGTATAGAGTACATTCAAAGCTTGCAGAGTGCAGGGTAGGTCACAGATTTACCGGAGAGGTTAGAAATGATGTGTCTGTACGAGAAATTGTTTGTTGATTTATTGTGAAGTCACTGCATTCTCCAACCATATATGCTGTAAGTAATCAACATAAGCTAAAGAGACATTTGTCTTAAAGCCTTTTCAGGTCACAGGTCACGATTCTCCCGTAGTATACGGCCCTTCCTCAAACTTTCTTGGCACTTTTTTCCTGGTCCGTTATCTCCTTGTCCAGTTGTTTGCTCTTTACCTTCAGATATTTCTTCACTCTGTCATGGTCTGTTTTACAACTTGCCATGCAACATGATTTTTGCCTGCTGATCACATTAAGTGCACTTTTGTTTTTTTGGGTTTTTTTGACATTCTTCAAATTTTTTTCAGATGCTTGTTTTTAAGCCACTATTTATCTGATTTCTCCTGCTAGAATTCCCAGATTTTCTGGGATCATTGTTCTTTTATGGTTGCCTTAAAATCATGCAATTTCTTCTGACACACTGACTCCACATGTTATTTGTAAAACATTAAAGATAAGGCCGAGCATTTTCTCTAGTAACAGTATGTTCAATTCCCCTTAATCCGAGAACAAAGTCCAACAATGATTTGCCTCTACTACTACCACCACTCTACTTTCAGCTGTTCCCGTTAGGGGTCGCCACAACGAATCTGATTCGCATGAGTAAATTTGGCATGTTTTTACGCCGGATGCCCTTCCTGACACGACCCTTTTTATTTAACAGTGATTTACCTCTACTCATGATTAATGTCTTTCAGTCTGTCACTCCTGCTGGTTAGTTTATTAGTCTGTGCCATAGACCTCCACTGTTGATAAAAAACAATTAAAAACAGTGAAAACACACCGTTACACTTAGGGACATATTTCCTCATTAAAAAACACAAGGCCCTTATATTTGTTAAGGATATCCGGAGATCCTGTGCATGCACAGCTCTCGTTGCTCCAACCAGAGCCTTTGGGACAACATTTAAAAAAAAATATTAGGGCTTTTGTTTTTCATAGTAAGGAAACAAGTTAAGCAGTTGTGTGTTTCACTTAGGTATTTTTAATCTTTTTTTCAACAGTGGAGGTCTATGGTACAGATAAGTAAAATAATCCAGGACTGACAGACTGACAGGCATTAACAGTGAGTAGACGTATTAAAGAAGACATATTGTGGTTTTTGTTCATTTACATAGTGTTGTGATGGTGGATGTCAGTGATGAACCTTCGGAAACCCGGGGTGAACATACAGTATGTTGAAACTCTGTTAAACAAAAGACCACTGTTTTCAATATTGTTTTTCTATTTTTATGACACTCTGATGTATGAACATTGTGGAAGTCCGAGTCCCAACTCCAGGTCCAACATGCTCCTGCACCACAGCACTCTCACCAGGTATAGGCTGCACGAACTGCAACAGCAGCAGCCACACTGTCTGTGTGTCTGTTTCTGTTTTAGCTGTAGTGGTGGAAGGAAGGTAACATGACACCAATGCCTATCATTTGTGGCCTTGTACTGCAGTACAAACCCACCACTTTTGTTAGGTCTTTGCATTTCACTGAGGTGAAACAGGTTCAGCAACCACTGCCCACCAGCCAAATGGCCCCAATTGTTGGTTATGCTGCCAGTGTGTTATCAGAACCCCAAACTGTAATTATGTCACTAAAATGTTTCTCTTGTTTATGTTCATCACCCTTGCCCTACATATAATGAGCTCTTTCAGTTATAAACTGTGGTGGCGAGTTTGTGTTTACACTGATTTGTGCATGGAGAGTTAACTTTGCTACCTAAATTGAATACGTGGTGCAGGACATTTCAAGTCATAATATCATAATAACACTGTTTGACATGACTGAGGAGGGCTCTCAATTTTCTTTGACCAAACATCCATGCAAACAATTATTTCTCATGTCTTTATTGAACCCAGCCCATAAACATTCAAAGTGCTGGTGAAAAAAATAAGTGAACCCTTGGATTTAATAACTGGATGAAATTCATTTTGCAGCATCAAGCAAACACTTCCTGTATCCGTGGTTCAGACTAGGAGTGAGATTGTGTACACCAGGACACATATACAGTCTGGGCCATAACATATATGTTTAGGTAACTTCTGACTCAAACTCTTGCTTAGTGTTTTGTTCTAGCGAGAAGCTTGTGTCAGCCTGCTTTTATTGTGTGGAAGCAGGTGAGCACATTTGCTTCTATTTCCATTTGTTTCTAACAGCGGGGGGTAATCGTGCTGGCTTGGGCTCAGCCGGCCGTGTTTCAAGCCAGAGCCAAGGGGGCACAAGTTCCACCTTCAACAAAACAAGCCCATTGAGACACATAATTGGCTGAAATGTCACACCGGCACAGTGACCGGATTAGTGCAAATACCATGAAATTGTGTAGTTGTAACAGCGACATGAGGGAAAGTCTTTACATTGAACAACAAAAGTCCTTACACACACCAAGGTCTTTACATATTGTGAACAACAAAATAATCCCTGGCACCAAGGGCTCTGTGTTGCAGACTAGTAACACTGCACAATACTGCCAGTTTAGTATGGCTTCTATTACATCAGTAGTTTGTGCCACTCTCATGTGATCAAGATGCATAAGATAAACAATGCATTTTACAATGCAGTGGAAATAAAACTGCACTGGCTCAGATGTAGTTCAGTATGGCTCTGACACTGGTGCTCTGCTCCAGTAGCTTTTAACAAGCTCCTATATTTGGAAGTGGATTAATTTAGCTTGATAATAATGGGAAAGGAATTGATTTGTTCTAATCAAGAATGTCAAAGCTAAATACAAACTGAGGCACAGCAGTCAGGGTTCATACACCACGTTGCATACATACTGTATGCACGTCTTGCACATCATAGCTGGTGCAGTGCAGCAGGCACACACCAATCCAAGTATTGGAGTGTGAAACTAACTAAAGGAATGGACTGAGGTATGTGACAGGGAGTAAGTTAAGTTTTTTTATAATACCAAATATCTTATTTTGACTCAGACATTATTGACTCCTGTAGATGGGCATAAGAAAATTCTTTAGATGAGGCTGAGACAGGGAGGTTCAAAGAGAGGAGGGTGAGAGAGGGAAGACCTGGTTGTAGTTGGTAAACAAACTAATCTGTGCAGATTCTCAGTCATCCAGGTCATAGTAAAACGCAACCGAAATAACCTTGGAAATCAACTGGACTTGGATATCTAGATCGAAGACGTTTCACCTCTCATCCAAGAGGCTTCATCAGTTCTGACTGACTGGTGTTGAGTCGGAGATATTTATCCCCCTCGGTGTGGTTTCAGTCCTTAGAAGGCCAACACTGCCCATTAACGACTGAGTCATTACAGCCCAGTATCAGTATCAGTGAGGGTCGATCTAGATATCCAAGTCCAGTTGATTTCCAAGGTTATTTCGGTTGCGGTAAACAAACTAATGTTAGTTTAGTTAGCTAGTATGTAACTAGGCACGGATGTTGAATGTAAAGTAAATTAGAGCTCTGTACAAGTTATTTATAGTGTTTCATGTTTGTAATTAAATGTAATAAAATGAACGCCACATCGCATATGTAGCATAATACATCACACATAGTAGTTTATGTTAACATTGGACTATTCATTATGCATTTAATGAATAGCCTTTAACATAAGAGCTGATGATCTTGTCACACAGTCCAAATGATGTTGGTTTTCTGCACATTTAACAAACAGGTGAACCTGATGCATGAAGGGAAAGTGTGGAAGAAGCTGTCTGTGTGACCTGTGAGACAGGTGTGTGACCAGCCATCCATTGCACAATAGAGTTTTGGAGTAAATGGAGCATAAATATGTTATGTGCTCTTATGAGTTACAAAAAATGATTAGATTGTGTTTTTAAAATTAATGATCTGTTGATGGACTTGTGAAAGTTTAAATTTGACAAAACAAACTTGGGCTGCTTGACAATCAAATTAGTCTTTATTGTGAAATGCAGAAGAATGCAAAGGAATGCAAATATGCAAAACAGGATGTTATATGCTGAAATAAGTATTTTCATAAAGCAAGCTCCCCAAAGTTCAAATTCAAAGTTCAAAGTGTTTATTTTGTCATATGCACAGTTAGGAAACGTGTTTCCCTGTACAATGAAATTCTTACTTTGCCGTCCACATGACTGCCACAAAATACAAGTGAAATATAAAGCAGATAAATAAGTAACACAAAATCTAAGGCACTTTAAGCAGCAAATACAGCAGTATAATAAAAGAATATAACAGAGAATGTATGCTGCATGGGAGCAGCATGTGCAGCAGTCAACAGTCAGTGTGCAGTTATGCATGTGCAAACTGAGAATGTAAACAGTACAGGTCGACAGTACATGACGTATTTCCTGGTAATAAACTCCTCATCTGTTTAGGAGTCTGATGGCAGAAGGAAAGAAAGAGTTTTTCAGTCTAGTGGTCCTACATTTCACACTTCTGAACCTCCGGCCAGAGGGTAGGGAACAGTCCATGCTGGGGGTGGGTGGGATCTTTGAGGATGGAGGCAGCTTTCCTATGCACCCTGCAGAGAGGGCAGTGGAGTCCGTGATCTTCTCTGCAGTCTTTACCACTCTCTGCAGGCGCTTGCGGTCCATAGCAGTAGTGCTGCCATACCAGACGGTGATGCAGCTGGTCAAGATGCTCTCAATGATGTAGCTGTAGAAGTTACAAAGGATCCTAGGCGACATGCCAAACCTCCTCAGCCTCCTCAGGAAGTACAGCCGCCGTTGGGCCTTCTTGACCAGCAGCCTAGGCCTATAGCAGCATAAGTAAGGGAAGGCTCAGGGTCACCTGATCCAGTCCTAACTATAAGCTTTATCAAAAAGGAAAGTCTTAAGTCTAATCTTAAAGATAGAGAGGATGTCCGCCTCCCGAACTGAGACTGGGAGTTGGTTCCATAGGAGAGGAGCTTGATAGCTAAAGGCTCTGCCTCCTATTCTAATTCTATAGAAAACTATTATGTGTTCACTTTTGATGCCATATGTCAGGACAAGGTCAAGGGTGTGATTAAAACAGAGAGGGGGTTTATTTACAGTTTGAGAAAAGCCACTTGAGTATAATAATGAACTGAATGTACTGTTGAGGCTGCCATCTAAATGAATAATAGTCACCCATTATGATTATTTTATCTGTACTAAGCACAAAATCAAACATAAAGTCTGAGAATTCAGTTAAAAACTGTTATTGTATACCCTCCACCTGCCCCTTATTCAAATAGAACTGGCTTTTGAGTTTTCCAGTTTGGGTGTGAGAGACTCAGGTTAAGGCTTTCAAATGAGGGTTGATTAATAGGCTTGAGTCTAAGATTGCTGCCACACCTCCGCCTCGGCCTGTGCTGCGAGGGATGTGACAGTTACTGTGCCTAGGTGGGGTAGATTCATTTAGACTGACATATTCTTCCTGCAGTGATGAATAACTCCGCTTGAGTTGATTTTTGATTTATATAATTTAGGTGGTCAGGGGGCAGACACAGGCTCTAGGGGCAACTGGGAGTGGGTAGCAGCTCCAAAGAGACTGCAGAGATGTAACTCTGTGCCCTGTTCTCAACTCTGAGTTGTCAGTCTCTGTATGAACTGTAAACAGAAGGCAGCACCTCAACTGGCCAGATACACCAGACCTTGCCCCCCCTCTTTTTTTGTGAGACACTCTGAGGAATCCAGTGCAACCTCTCCCAGAAAAAAAATTCATCAAAACTCTTTGGACATTAGAAAAGAAAGACACTGGAGGATCAACAGAAGCCAGTCTATGCCACAGAGCAGAAGAAATAAGATTATGGACTATAAGCACACGTCGTCTGTAGGACATTTTAGGCAAAAGTCACTTTTGTGTATTAAGATGACCTCTAAACTTTTACATAACATTCTCCCAGTTTTTCTGTAAAAAAAACACTTCATTTCCTATGAATACTCATAAATATTTCAGACCTCCACTTTTCCAGATCAGACCTCCAGGTAGCCTAAACTGATCCTTCAGCCTCTCTCCCACCACGACAGCCTCACTTTTCCCTCAGTTAACCTTAGCAGAAGAGATCGACCCTAACAGATTTATATTTTTAACTAAGAGATCAATATCAGTATGTTTATTTCCCAGGACAATAACATCATCAGCATATGCAGAAACTTTAAAAGAAATATCACACCCAGGAAACAAACACCACACAAATCACCACCCTCTGCTTATAAAGCAGGGGTTCAATGGCCAAGCAGTACAACTTGTCTGACCCCTCTCTGAACACTAAGACCTCTGATGACTTCATAAAGATAATCACCTTTATATGTATGTTACACACACAAGGAATTTTTTTTACAGAACCAAGGTAGCCATCTGCGGCGCCAACTCACACCGATGGCTCTAACCATCGAGGGCAAAGTGTCTTACTCAAGGACACTTCAACATGTGAGCTGTAGGTGTTACAGGTATCAGAATCTAACACCTGTAAGCAGATGTATGTATCCTGTAATACAGGAAAGAAATGATAAGACAGGGAGACGTGTTTCCTCTTTTCAATGTTCTCCGCCATTATTTATTCATAAACATCATCAGTTCACTGAACACGGTGCATTGTCTCTTTTTTCCAGTATCATAACTACTGTACTTTAGCTGTATCTTTATACAGGTTTCTTGGCTTTACATAGCCACACAAGTCAATACACACAGTACAACTTCATGTCACTAGTTGGTCCAAAACTGTTTCTCTATGGTTAACTCTTCGAGTATAGTTTGACTATAATTGCACTCTCAATGCACTAACATAAATTTACTATCTAGCAAGACTTGGACTTATAAGCAATGGTGTCAGTAACCAAATCATTGGAAAAAAACAACACCTTCTAGCAAGTTAACAAAACAGACTAAACACGGAGCCAGATGACCTGTGATCTTAAAAGGAGACGTGTGGCCCACTTAGTATCTGGTAGCTAGCATGCTATTTAAGAGAATGATCGAGTGTACCACCGCCATTACTATCGCTCTCGGTGGGCATTAGCTTACTTTCCACGAATACACAGAACCATTTTCCCCTAGTTTCACTCTACCACTCACCCTTGAATCATAACTCAACATTTGCTTATTGACTCTAGCAGTTTTGTGGGGTTTTCTTGTTCAACACTAACCTGTAATACAGGAAAGAAATGATAAGACAGGGAGACGTGTTTCCTCTTTTCGATGTTCTCCGCCATTATGAGGAAATAGCGGTGCGTGCGCTCCCGTCTACAGTCCCTGGTGTAAACAACAAACCCACACTGCCACCTACTGTCAAAAGTGGTGTGACTACAGATACAATACTGTATATTGGCATGTCAACGGTACCAAACATCTCTTCAAGAGAAGATAGAACAACTGTTACATGTTTTATATCAAAGTAAAATACACATTCATACAAATGTGGGCACACATTGGTGGGCATCACATAGGCACCGTGATTCAAACCTCCAACCCTCTGATGTGGAGACAACTGTTCTACCCACTGAATCCACAGTCGTCCCCAGTTTGACAGCATTCTCAATGTCACAGTCCAGAAAACTGGATCTTGATTATGAAATGTGGGTTTAAACCGAAGGCAGATAAAGTCTACCACAAATATTGGTGTTTGACTCACCTTTTCCTAGTCTATAGAAATCAGCCAAATGTCTACAGCTAAAGAACCAGAGACTTCCAAAACATCATGGACTAAAGTGATATTATTACTTATGAGCCTGCCAGGCACACAGTATGTCTGGTTAGTATGGATGACAGAGTCCATCACCTCCCTGGGTCTAGAATTCAGGTGCCTTGGACAGGACCTTGTAATCTGTACAGAGCGAAGAAACCAGTCTCCAGTTTTTCATTTCCTACAAATTTTCCCTTTTGGGCAACAGAGTGATAACTGCCCTCCTGCAACTCAAAGGCAGCTGCTCCCTTTCCAAACTGCCACTGACAACTTCTAGCAAGTCTTCAGCCAACATAGACCAAAAGGACTTACAAAACTCAACAGGAAGTCCATCAATCCCAGGTGCTCTGCCATTCTGTACACTCATCAGAGCTGCATGTAGCTCAGGGTTTTCATTGGCTTCAACACTGATCTGTGGAAGACCAGCATAAAAAGAAATCATGCTTATATTGTCCTTAAATTCACTTTTGTAAAGGTACATTTTCATGCTGCACCTGAACCTTCACTAAACAGCCATTTATTATTTCATCCACTTCACATGAAGAAGGCAGGAAGTTTCTTGAAAAGATAACACCAACTCCACCACTACAGCTAGTCTTATGGCTCAGAAAAATCTCTTCATCCCACTCTTTTTTCCAGTCACTTTCATTTTCTGTATTGCTATGTGTTTTTTGAACCAGGATAACATCCAGCTTTTTTAAACCAATTAGTTTTAAAAAAGTAGTTCTCTTAACACCATCTCTTGCTGCATTCAGATTCAAAGTTCCTATTTTTAAAGACAACTCACAAAAAGCATGTAACAAAAAATAAAGAAAGAAGATAGATTAAAAAAAACGATTTATACATCATCGTCAAGAGTTTGAGCTTTAACTTTAATGAGGTGATAATTTTCCTGAGCTGTAAGACTCTCATCTCCAAAAACACCTGACTGTTTTGTAAGTGGCTGAGCTGATTCAACAAAAGGTTTAAGATGTACTACAGACATACTAGCCTGAGTCCCTTAGTCTCCTGCAGAAACTTGATTTGAGCCATAAAATAGCCACCATGCCTTCCCGCCTCACTGACAGATTCCCTTGAGCATTTTTCCTCCTGAGTACCTTTGATCACTTTAGAAACTTTAGCACCACTCTTCATATTTCCTGAATTCTTTCTTTTTTGTGGTACTTTCAATAGCTCATCATCAGACATGTCCTCATCTTCAGTGAAGTCATCACACAGTGAACTAGTCTCTAACTGAGTTTGTTTTACTTCCTGATCTTCATGCCTCTCAACTGTTCCTGCAGTCCTGCTTTCACTCTGTTTATCTAACTCTTTTTTGTGCTTGTGTACCTACAGCAATGTCACCCTGTCTGCTGTCTATTGCCCTCTGCTGATCAGTAATTTCTGGTGATCCTTTACAGCCAGTATTGACAGGCAGATCTCTGTCTGTATCAGCGACCACACCCAAACCCAAACTCCACTAAAGTCAAGTGCCACTGTACCAAGGGCCTCAGGGGTTCGCCATTCCCGTATACGGCAATACTTGAACCCTCTTCAGTGGTATCGCCTGAGCTCATGGCGGTGGTACCATTCCTGCAGCAGCAGTAGGCCTACCAGGATCAGGATACACTGCATTACTCTGTTCTTGAATCACTTTCTCTGGGCAGGAGCAAGTCAAATGCTCCTCCATGCCATTTCCATCATAGGGAAAACCATGCAATTAAACCCATCTACTTTAAAATTAAAAGACAGAATCAGTTCAGATGTGTCATCCTTTAGTACCATGATGACCTGTCTCCTGTGACACACAACATGTTTAAGCAGCGGGGATTTACAACCCAAAGAAACCATTTTGAATGGAGAGACCAGCTGTCCATACCTGCAGAGCTCTTTAGCCAACACACCATTTTTAATGAATGGGGGAGCATTAGAAATGGTTATTTTTCTGGCTGGACAAACCAGCAGAAGAACTTGAGTAAACATGTCTTGAATGACTATGACTGATTCAACCACATCTGTAACTTAATTGTACTGTCTATGATACAGCACCATTCATTCAGGAAGCAGACTTCACACTACCATAACCCACTACTTTTTGAACTGCTAGACTAGAGCAGCTGACAACTGGCACAAGCTTAATGGCATGTTGGCATGTCAACTTCTCAAACTTCGCACCACCATCTAAAACAGGCATATTGCCCCTTGGAGTTGGTAACAAATGCTCCCCAAACACACTACAATACCTCAGACAGATGGACCACCCAAAACACCTCTATGCAAGAAAGAAAAACACATGTGCATGCCACAGCATCTGTCCATTCACACACCATCCACTCAGAGAGAGAGAGAATATGTGCTTGGGTTCTTATTGTGCTTCTTTTGTGTGAGCATGGTTTGTATGGCCAGTATCACTTTGCTGTGACTTCTATTCACAGTCTGTACATGCACACTCCACATTTACATCATGATATAATACATACTATACATTAGATGTGATTAAGCTCCTGCAGTGCTTATTACAAAACAATGCCTGAGCAAGCCATCACTGTGAGTTAAAGTTACATCACACACACAATTAGTATACACTGTATCCACCACAAATTTCAAACACCATCCTATCAATTACTGCTGACTGCTCTTTCTACCACAGAAAATTCACCATAATACAAATTCTTTTCAAAACCTGCACATCTGAAACACTAATAAGATTGTCAGATACAACCTAATTATTTCACTTAGATGAGCAGGCCCCTCTCAATATGTTAAGTTTCCCTATCCACAGCAGAACATGTAATCAGTTCCAGCTCTTTTCTTCTTTGTACTTTCTACTCTGTCCTTGTGTCACCCAGTCTCTTCCACTGCGACTTGTATCAGGCGTATTATGCGATAAAAAGGAGCAGTATTATGTTTAATGCATTGACTCTCAGGAACCAATCTATTATGATTTTTTTGTTAGATATACCAGAGATTGATTTTTTTTTTTTATGAGAAAAATAAAATAAACCACAATTAAAGGAACCACTTATCTGTCAAACACCATTTCAATTTCACTAATTGGACTTATAATTGAGAATTTCAATGTCAAAACCGTATGTCACTCTGACCCAAGGAATCTCTCATACCATTCAAATCCTGAAAATCTAGATATAGCACATATTGTGTTCTATCTCTTTATGTATAAGTGTGTGTGTGTGTGTGTGTGTGTGTGTGGGCGGGGGATTTATATATATTCTTGTGGGGATGGAACAAACTGCTTTGTGGGGCCCAGGGGTCAATTGTGGGGAATGGAAGTTGGGCCCCATGACTAATTCCTCAAATTTTACAAAAAGGATGGGGTGTAAGGTTAGTGCAAGTGTCAGCTTTGGTTAAGTATTAGGGTAAAGGTTAGGGTAAGCATTAATGTTAGGCAAGTAGTGGTTCTGATTAAGGTTAAGTGTCATACTTTTTCCACACTAACACAGCATGGCCAGCATCTATAAAGTCATTAAATCCTTAAGTGTTTTGAAGTTCATTAGAACACCTCAACTATGATGTAGCTATCCAGACTTTTGCAGGTGTGGATTCCCCCACCACTCTGTGGTCCTGATTGCTGGGTAGTATTCAATGATCACTACCCTATAAACAGCTTCAAAGTGTTTTCATTATTTAATTCATAACAGACAACTCACACTCTGGTTAAAGAAGGACCGAATGGCTTGTACCAACAGCTCCGGTGCCCTGTACTCCCAAAGTACCCACACAAGCTCGCACGGGGGACCCAGTCATAAACCTTCTCCAAGTCCACAAAACACATGTAGACTGGGTGACCAAACTACCAGGATCCCTCCAGTAACCTTGCAAGAGTCTTTCCCAGGGAGGTTGAGTAGAGTGATACCCTAATAAGTGGAGCACACTCTCCAGTCCCCTGTTATAAAAATAGGAACCACCACCTCAGTCTGCCAGTCCACAGGCACTGTCCCCATCCTCCATACGACATTGAAGGTGCATGTCAACCAAGACAGCCTGACTGTGTCCAGAGCCTTCAGCATCTCAGGGCAAATCTCATCCACCCTTGGTTCCTTGCTACCGAGATGCTTTTTAGCTACTTCAGTGACCTCTGCCAGGGATATGGATGAGGTTTCCCCTGACTCCTTGGAGGGCATGTTAGACAGGTTTAGAAGTTCCTCAAAGTACTCCTTCCACAGCCTGACAATATTCCCTGCCAAACACAGCCTGGGCCAAGCCCTGCTTACCATTTCTGGACAGTTTCCCAGAACTTTCTTGAGGTCAGCTGAAAGTCCTTCTCCATAGCCTCACCAAACTTCTCCCACACCTGAGTCTTTGCATCCACAACCATCCGAGCTGCAGTCCTTTTGGCCTGCCAGTCGGCCGTTTGGCCCTGCCTGAACCCATCGGCTGCTTCTGGAGACCCCCGAGCCAGCCAAGTCCTGTAGGCCTGATGGCTTCCTTCACCACTGATGTCCACTAGCAGGGTCTCAAGCTGCCACCATGACAGGCACCTATGGCTTTCTGGCCACAATTCAGAATAGATGCTTCTACAATGCATAATTTGAGCATGGCCCATTCGGAGTCCATGTCTTCAGCCTCCCCCTGGGACATGAGAGAAAGTCTTCCAGAGGTGTGAGTTGAAGACCTCCCGAACAGGGGCTTCAGCCTGGCGTTCCCAGGGCACCCTTAAAACCAGCTTGGGCTTGTCAGGTCTATCCAGCAGCCTCCCCCACCATCTGATCCAACTCACCACCAAGTGGTGATCAGTTGACAGCTCTGCTCCTCTCTTTACCTAAATATCCAAGACATATGACCTTAAATCTGATGATACAACAACAACGGCGTTCATTGATCTAAGGCCTAAGGTGTTCTGGTACCCTTATGAACAACCTTATGCTCAAACATGCTGTTTGTTATGATCATTCCATGACTAGCACATAAGTCCAGCAACAAAGCACCATTTGGGTTCAGATTGGGCAGGCCATTCCTTCCAGTCACCCCCCTCCAGGTTTCTTCACCTTTGCCCACATAAGTGTTGAAGTCCCCCAGTAAAACCATGGAGTCCCTGGGTGGTGCCCCTTCAAGGACCCTATCCAATGTCTCCAAGAAGGCCACATACTCTGAACTATTGTTTGGTGCATAGGCACAAACGACAGTCACGGCTTTCCTCAGTTACTTTAAGTCATATAGAGGCAACCTTCACCTAATCCATGGGGAGAACTCCAACAAAGCAGCACTCAGCCTGGGATTTTTCATTATTCCCATGCCCATTTGGCACCATTCACCCTGGGTAAAGGATAGAGTCTAACCCCTCTCCGAGAGTTTGGTTCCAGAGCCAGAACTATGTGTGGAGGTAAGCCCAACTATATCTAGTTGGTATTACTTCACCTCCTGCACAAGCTCCAGCTCCTTCCCCATCAGAGAGGTGGCATTCCACACTCCTAGAGCTAGCCCGTGCAGCCAGGGATCAACATGCCCAGGTACTCAACCTAGCCTGCTGCCTGACCCGACCCAGATTCCTGTGGCGGGTCCACAGGGCGTAATGCGTACTGCAGCTGTGTGTCAGTCTATCTCACTTACTCAAGGCAGATGATGAATTCCAAAAAACAAAGTAGGTGAGGGAAGGGAGCAGGAGTGAATTGCAAAGACCACAACATTTAAATACAAATAAATCCTTCAACCTCTAGCAGGCAGCTGATCACCGGGCTTTTTCTTTACTCCAGTTTCTATGCAGTCATTCATTATGATATGGGCCATGACTTGTGTATGCACAGGGTACTGTACATGTGAATGTAAGCTGAGCACCACCTACAGACATTATACTATAACACATGCCATGCTGCTTCACAATAAAAGTGGCCACTTATTGTGGCAGAGAGTGACACTTTGAACGTCTCCATCTGTAAATCTCCTGGAAATGAATATAAGTCTAGTGTATGTACAGACCCTGTAAATGATAACTACAAGTGTGTGTGTGTGTGTGTGTGTGTGTGTGTGTGTGTGTGTTTTCATTATATTTCTTCTGTATACTCATGGTCTCACAGCCCTTTTGCCCTATTGGATGATTAGTTT
>NW_018128266.1:124410-141188 GCF_001952655.1 Monopterus albus | reverse complement strand
ATTGCAGGTCTACAACTGGATGAAACTCTGGCTTATGCCCTGCATGGAACATGGCAATAGAACAGTAACAGTGGGTGTAAATTTGTGAGCTGACTATGTTCCACTAGTTTGTGCAATTTATCATCCAGCATTTCTTGAATTAGTCTGTCTAAATAAACAACCCTGGGGTTTACTTAAGTAGATTCTTGGACAAATCACCATCCACTACTGCTGTTTCAGAAGCTGGAGCAACTGTACCTACTGGTAATGTCTGCTATTTAAAACCTATAGTGCTGGTCCTCTCTGTCCTGGTGTTGTTAAAGACTTGTCTGAATAAAGATTGTTCAGTAAGGCAGCTAAGAAACAGAAAAATGAATTGATCCATGATATCAGATCCTTTATCAAAAGCTGTCATATGACACAAGCCACATAACATGCTGGTGAGAAAATACCTGTTCCATTTACCACTGTCAACAACTTTCACAAGAAGAGTTTCTATAGATGGACTTTAATGTATAGGAAGAGGTGACTGAAGTATGCTAGCCAGTTACACCACCAGTCTCAGAGCTCTCAAACAGCTGTGCCAACTAGAGTGAAGACTGACAGGCCAACAATAAAATCATGCTTCTGTCTGGATGTTGCAGAGAGGTGTGAACATAAAACACCTTGCTGTTTTTTTAAACAACTAATTAATGGCAATAGAAATTAACAGCCGAATGAAAAAAAAAAACAGTTTGGTGAAGCCATTTATATGACTGGACTGATCCAATGTTTTTCCGTCTAAAATTCTACTTTATATTATTACATTCTAAATTGTCACTTCATATCACAAATTGTGATGCAGCAGTGTCTGCACTTAAATACAAACCACTGATAAAATATGAACCACTGAAAAAACTGCAAAGAAAGTTGGAAAGGAGGTCAAGACACACAGTATTAATGAGCTCCTGTAATCTGGTGTCTCCTGCAGAATACCATATTCCAGTCATCCACCCTGAAGTGTGTAGAAGTGTGTGTGGTAACTGTGTAACAGCCTGGAGTCTTTTACACAGGATTTAATGAAGGTAAACAGTGGATGGTCATGCATATTGGCACTGCACTCTAATGCAGCACTTATCAACATACTGTATGTGTCCTGCAGCCTTCAGATACTGCAGGGTTTTACTGAACTGAAGGAGAAGCTTTTCCTACAGTGTAAATGCTGTTTTGTATTCTGATTTAAATGCATCTATTGGAGTATTTGATTAAAGTAGCTGATTTTTGTACATTTTAAGCATCCTTCTGCCATTTCTGAGTTTGCTGTTAAAAACATATTTGCCAGTGAAGTGATGATGCCTCAGACAGATGTATTTAGCAGATAGATGTATGCAGCAGCACCAACTCGCATTGCACAGTTTTATCTGAATAAATGTTCATGCTGTTTGTTCCTCTCCACCCACCTGTGCACCATGCGCACTGCGCTTGGCACCAAAACACAAAGAGCAAAGCAAATATCAGGGTCAGGAAATGGGGGAGTGCTGCTTGCACTCATCATGATATTCTTCTTCTGTCTCTCCCACCCATCTGTTAGCTGTCTCTCTCTCACCAATATAACCTATTCATTCAAACAATGACCAGCAAGCCAAATAATTCATTAAAGGTTTCAGCATAATATTTGCATAAGCCTAAAATAGCTGGGCAGGCATGGCCTCCTTCAGCCTCTTAATAGTGCCAGTACTGAGTCAATGCATTCACTCAAATATCTCACACCACCACTGACATTGCTGATGTGCTGTCACACTTACATTTCTGGAAAATGATGTGAATCTAGAACAGATACAAGAGGAAGAACAATCCTTTGCCCTCATTCAATCGTACTGATACTAGTATACAAACATCATATGCTGTGATCCATTGTCTTAATCTCACCGAGGGCCTCACAGCCACATGAGCTGGCCCCTGCCAACAAAGACCATCTGTTGGTGGTAACAACACATAACAACCTAGGCAATGTACAACAGAGGATTTTTGCTTCTATGAATGAGACATTTTGGAAGAGCTGTTGGAGGAGTTGGCTGTAAAACCTCACTTTTTATTATGCTGGTCTATCAATAATTTTTTGTACCTTTCCAGCAAACAACCCAACAATCACCCATATACAGTATGGAGTGATTTGCCAGGCATGCAGAGGTGTTAAATTAAGCTAAGAATAGTTTGAGTTTTTTTTTCATGACTATTTCCATCACTTTTCATGTGTACTACCAAGTGCAATATCTTGAATGCCTTTTGTGGAGGGAATATGTGAAAATGTATGCCACTAATTAAATTTGTACTATTTGGTTTGTCAGGCCTACTACACACAGTCTCTGAGCAAGACCAGAGGCAGAGGGATGCAAGCAGGTGCAGACTGACAGCAAGCATTTTGACCCACACTGACTGTGCCCATCAGTGGCAGTACCAGAGGAGTTTTAGAGGGGTGGCCAAAACAGAGGTACAGCTGTACAGAGATTTTTGTTTGTTTGCTTAGGGTCAAAATGTGCAGGCATTGAAAATTAAACAAAACCATTGTATTTACTACTACTACTATTACTACTACTACTACTGCTGTTACTGTTACTGCTGCAGCTACCACTATTGCTGTAAATCATGTTTTCATGACTTTTGCTTGTACCCAAATCTTAGTGTTATTCTGGCTCTGCAAAATTTATCTGGTGGCCATACACCTTTACCTTTAGATGCATTTAGAAAATTCATTCTAAAAATCCTGATCAAGGTATTTACTTTGCAGTCATCAAAGCACATACTGTATATTTGTAGTTATGGATTATTAAAGTGTTTAGTATTGCTCATTTGCTGCCCAGACACTTGGTCGGTACATATTTAATATAGTCAGGTCCATTTTCAGCCTGAGTGGTGGAGATGGTCTGAAATGCTGCACTATGTAACTCCCAAACACAAAGAGCTAAGTGGATTACATAGAAACCAAGAATAGAATACACATCTATATAATAGCACTGTGTATTTATACTATGGGATTACCAGCATGGAACCACACTTATAATGGAAATGCAGCATTTTCAATTTAGCTAGATGTAAAGTGTATACATATAAAAGGTGCATCCAATCCATAATGGGTTTTAGAAATGCATTTGTAATTGAACAGAACACATTAGGACAAAAATAAACATTGGATAGATAGTCTCATTTCATACATGTAACACAGATGCTTATAACCGAAATGCCTTATCAAATCAGTGCTTTGTATGTGTACAGAGTCAGACATTTTTCATTGCTGAGGTATTCAGGAAAATGGTCAATAGTAATTGTCTTATTTTCCAGCCAAAGTGTAATATGTAACAGCCAAACAATGTCTGAAGTATGTGGGTTTTTATCCTTTTTGGCTCCACTGGAAAGACAGCAATAAAATTAAGGCAGTGGAGAGGAAACCATATCTGTTATTATACTCTTACTATACACTCAGTGTCTAAAATGTCTGCCTTAACAAAGGTATTAGTCTGATTCAGTCATTATGATAAGTAACGTATTTTATTTCAGGACTGTTAAAGACAAAACAATTGTCAATAAAATAGTCAAGCAGCAAGATCAGACAGAATCCCAGGTTGTGCCATCAAAGCCTGTGTTGGCAATGATATCAACATTTGTCCCAAGCCCTCGCCCCACATGCTTCAAGTCAACTGCCATCATTCTGGTTCCTGAAAAGCATACTTTATGCTGTCTGAATGACTACCACCCAATAGCGCTTTCACCTATCATCACAAAGTGCTTTGAACTGTTGGTCCACGCTTCCTATCACACTTGACCCCCTTCAATTTGGTTACTACTCCAAACACTCCACTGAGGATGTGGTAAATCTGCCCTTCACCTATTCCTGTTCCACCTGGGGCAAAAAAGGGTTTTATGACAGGAAGCTAATCACTGACTCAACACAATCACCCCACAACACCCGATTGTGAAGCAAAGCCAGATAGGCCACACTGAGCACAGGCTCTCCTCCAGTGTGCTCAGCCCAGCCCTTTTCACAATACTGACACTGCTTCATTGAGGTCCGACCATGTCATTAATAGTTTGCCGATAATGCAAGAGTGGTGGTACACTCATCAGCTTACATAGAAAAGATGTACTGTACTAGCAGTGTGGTGGGAGGTAATCATCGACATGTGAGAGCACTAAAAGAATGCCCAGCAATCCCTGTGTCAAATGATGAAGGTGAGCCTCCTCACCGCATTCTACAGATTCACCACTGAGAGTTTCCTGATCCCAAAACAACAACAACAAAACAACAAACAAACTAAGCCAAACAAAACAAGAACCCCCCACCCCAAAACCACAGCATTTCTCTTCCCACCATATAACACATCCATAGAGCACTGCACAGTGCATCATGCACCCATAAGGTCTTTAACATTGTCAGCATCTTCTCTCAAACTGTGACCATCTGACCACTCAGTGTTCCATGACAAATGTTATTTCACTTCTATAAATAACAATAAAAAAATAATGAACTTGTTCAAACACACATCTGCATTAGCTTAACTAGACTGAGGAAGCCAGCACATGTTCTTGTCTTAAAAACGTAAGATCTCAAATTAATAACTCCATGTCCAACTTCCTCCATACAACATGATTGTAGCAAACACCAAAATTCTATGAATGTCTGACTAGTTAGCTATAGATACAGGTTTTTGCACAAGAAAATGCAGTTAACTAGCAAACCCAGTATCATGTTCTCTGCAAAGTTTCAATTACATGTAATGCTAAAGGTTTTAAGACATTATGGTTATTGCCTCATGCTAGAAAACATGTTTGACAGGGCCAGCTTTCTGGTGTATTTTTAGAGGTTTGCCACATTCTCTTGCAGCAGAACACTGTGATAGCAACTGCAAAAATCTGCAGAAATGTTTTAAATATATGTAACTTGGGTGATTGATCCTTTAAATATGTTTTCTAAATAAAATATGGTAAAAAAATGTAGTAAAGTATCTTTGGAAACAAAAACGCCATTAGGTTACTATATTTTAACAGCTTACAATGAGAGTAAAATAGAAGTACGATCGTTGAGAACAAGTTACTGAGGGTGAGTTGGGGAGAGCAGAGCGAAATGGGGAGTTAATCTCTCACTGCTTAAGTTCATCTTTCACACACTAACTGAGAAATTTATGACACTTCCGACCTTTGGCAGGCCTTCTGAAGGTCAGTGAGAATAATGAAATCTCTTTAAATGTCTTGCTCTCAGGCTGTGCCCATGCATCTCTCCAAGCACTTCTGCTTTTGTGTCTGTCATCTTCCCTTTGCTTGAATCTGCCCCTAAAATTCAAGACTAAGTGGAAGTTTTCATTGGGTCGAAGATGCTGTTTCATTTGAGATTATGAAAAAAAAGCCACTTAGTGATTATCTTGTTATGGAGAGTAGAAAGTGGGCTTTTTTGTCTTCATTATTCACTGGCCAGAATCCCAGAAATTTCACTTCAAGTCAACCTGAATGTGTTTACAAGTATATAACGACAAAGATTGACAAAGGAAAATAAAGAGTGAGACTGCCTGAGAGCAAGAAGTGGTAACAGATTTACCAGCTATTATGGGCTCTGCATCGGGCTCCATATGTCAAGCAGAAACAATCATCTTTTCAGGTCAGCAAAATCCAAGATCCAGACACAGCATTTATCATCATATTATTTCATTTTTCCAAATGTCACTCTGATTTCAGTGTGCCATGGACCATGGACCTTTATTAACAACCAAAGTGAAGACAAATAACAAAACAAAAAAAAAAAGCTAACTCATAAAGGTGACAGAAATTGAAATGAGAAATGAATTTAGAAAATGAAATGAACCATTTGTGCACTGACTGAATGCTACTGAAAAGGAATGAGTTCCAGAATAAAGTTCTTGATGTATGAGCACAAGGACTATACAATTTAAGCCCGTTAACAGCCCAACATGACAGACCTAAAGCATCAGAACCAACAAATGGCGTCGGACACAACAATTGATTGTTTTGTAGATATAATTTAAAACAAATTATGAAAACAATTCAATATGCTAATATGATAAGGATAAATGGATTCCTTTAATGTTCTTCATAAAACAGCTTATATGTCAGGTGCACAATCACAAATAAACAGTAGGAAAATTCCAAGCATTTTAATGATACATGGGAACCTTCTGTTGATTTGTGGACACTGCACGGCCTGCAGGTCTGATTCCACTGATGGACTGTGTCTGGTCTTGTTCTCATGTTTACCACAAATGACAGATCCTCTGTTGTGGAAAAGCACATTACACTGAATTTACCATGAGTCGTTTTTGAACACTTTTTTGTACTTGTAAACTTAATATATGCAATAGTTTTTTTTCCCCCATTGTGACACTTGACTTTAACTAGCACTGAAAACAAAGTGAAATTTTTAAAGGCTTATACAAAGTGGATGTATTACAATATATGATGTGTTGGACATGAACAGTTACATAATGCAGTTTTTGGCATTTCAACAAGGATAATAACTGAAGGCTTCTAAAAGAAAGCATAAAAAAATAAGTGATTCAATGAAAAACTCTAAACGCAAAGGTGTTATAAAAATTCTCAAAAGTATATGGAAGCCTTATTTACAGGATCACAAACAACCATCCATTTAAGGTATCATTTAGCAATAAGGTATTTACCAGTACAATGAATGACACATTAACCATACAAACTGCATGCTACATTATTAACTGGAACCTAAAACACTGTTGAACTGCAAATAATATATTATTAGTGTGAATGAAACTGAAAATAGTGCTTTTATCCTGTTAGGAAATAAATGCACTAACTGGTGACAGAGCTTCAAACTGCAATTTGATTGAGGTGATTTTTTGCCTCACTGAATTTTAATTTATTTAGATATGAAACAAATACTGCAAATGTCAATGCAGTGTATTTATATCTATTTACATATTTAACACGTAAGATTGGAGATCAGAGCAGCAAAGGGGAGCTACTCTGAAAAGCTGAAAGCTCAGGTTTTTTTTTTGGTTAGCATCAAAGCTTTCAAGTACATGAGCACATACAAAGCCTTTTCCCTTCAACACAGTGGCTCATAGGAACACTGTTCACAACTTTGCATCTCCTAGTCCTCCCAGAATTATTACATTAGCAGCCTTTGTCATTAGCTTCCCTGGAACACCTGTTTGCCCCACAATGCTGCTGTGGATGTGTAGTCAGAGTGCATGTGGCAGTATGTCCTAAAGTGTACATTAACTTAATGTTTGTTAGTGTAGCGTGGATGTAGGCTATGTTGTGGTTATGTGTTTGTTGACTGACTACATCACTGCTGTAAGCCCTTCATTGTGTATTTTTGTTTTTATGAAGTAAATTGAAAGGTGTGTGTGTGTGTGTGTGTATTTCCTTGAGTGTGCGCACATCCTCCTAATGCAAAATGACTTATTTCTGCTGTTTAGCTGTCCTCTGCTGCTCAGTTGTGTATAGGGACACAGTGAGAGCAGCAGTTTGACCATCGTTGTGAGAACAATTTTGTGTTGTGAGGACATTTTGGAAGATTTTTAAAATTTCAAAGAGGTGTTTGACGGTTAAGACTTGGTGTTTTGTAGAATATTCAGGTTAGAATCAGGCTAGGGTTAGGGTTTCAGCATTTAGATGCGATAGCTGAGAGGGGCTAGGGAATGCATTATGTTGAGTGCCTTCACAAAGATAACTAAAATGTGTGTATGTAGTGTCTGGTGTCTGGTACTTTCTCTATTGAGAATAGCCTCATACATATTGATTTTCTTCTCAGATATGAGAGGGAAAATTGTCTTGAGAGCTCAGTACGTAGATGGTTTCATTGATTGCGGCACTTCTGCTCATATTCAGCTCCAACCCCCTCCACTGAGATCACTTTCTCACTCTCACTTAATCTCTCTCTCTTTCCTTTACACACACACACACACACATTTGTCTCACTATCTTTATGAGGATACTCGCTGACATAATGCTTTCCTTTGCCCCAGACCCAACCTCAACTATCGCAACTAAACAGCTAAACCTAACCCTAGCCTTAACCTAATTCTGCCTTTAAAGTCTTAGCCCTCAGTCAGCCCTCTGAACATTCCAGGACTGGCCAAAATGTCCTCACTCACATGGTATCAAATAATGCATAGCCATACAAGTACACACCCAGTCACACACATATTCATTTCTGCACTGGCTCTCTTTGTCAACCTAATTTACCCTCTGATTCTGTCTGAAGTTTCTCTCTTTTGAGATCAGTTCAATTTAAATGTGCCTTATTAACATGACAAAGCAGAATCAGTCTTGTGGCATAAATTAAATATTAACAATGATGGAAATATTATAATATTCCTGTACTTTCAGCAGTGATGAGTTAAAGAATATTCTACAAAACATACTTCACAGTATGTCATCTGAAAGGATTCAGATAGTGAACTACAATGCCTATAGATGCTTAAACAAAATATTTGCCTATTGTTTTTGTAAGCAATTAACTTGGTAAAATGCATGAATTATGTATATATACACAGTACACTGTACGTACTGTTTTCTTTGTCTGTTGACTCCAGATTTAACTTCTACTTATGAATTTATGAACACTGAGTCTTTGAAATATTAGTGAGATACTCAACATTTGTGTAGGACAGACATTATGGTTTTACAACCCTCTTTAATCCTTTAACACATCATAGTGTGTGTCTGCCAACAACAACCTGGGTTAGTGACAAAATGGATACTAGATGTTATACCTAATTTCTAAACCCATGCTTAAACAGAAAACAGTGCCCTGCAAAGAAAAAGAGAAAAGACACCAGGTCAACCATGTCCAACTTCATTAGGCACTGGGAAACTCACACAGACAGGTCAGTGCTCCAGATAGCTTGTATTCCTAAGTTAAGTTACATTGTGTTAGTGTTACATTAGTGCTTATGTTGCTGCTGTTTTTGTAATGTCAGGTGTGTTGGCTTCTGGCTCATAGTGATTTCCTAAAATGAAAACCTGTCAGAGTGCAGGATAGCTGTCAAATGATGCAATGTTGATAACATTACTGATCTTATTGTGTCATATCACAGGGTTACTGAATGCAAACGGATGTACTGTAAAAGTTTTGCAGTTTGCCTCCAGTTTGCCCTGGAAGTTACAAAATCTGTACTTAGATTTACTATGTGGTTTACTATGACCTGGATGACTGAGAATCTGCACAGATACTTAGATTTGGTTTCCATGTTTTTTCTGCAGGTTCATAGAATTCAACAATGGAAGAGTTAGATGGTTTGTGGCAGCTCAGAAGAACAAAGTATTAACCCACAATAATCCTTTTAACCCCTTATTTAATACATTGGATAAAATTCTAAAGGAGATTTGATTCAAAAACACGTGGGGTACTTCCCATTACCTTAAAGCTCCTCTAAGTAATTTCCTTTCAGCCACTAGATGGTCTAGTGAGACACAAAACAAACTAGTACTATAAGCAGCTTCTAACAGCTAGAACACCAGTTACTACTAATGTAACATAAAGCCTGAAAATTACATAAAGCTCAAATTATCCAAAATTAAAATCATATTAATTCAAAAAAGGTAAAATAATGGCCATGCTACATTGCTAATGTTACCAAAATAAGCACATTAGCTTTAGATGCTAACAGATCCAGAAGGAAAAACACCAAATTTTGCACTATATCTGTGCAAAAGAATGTGACCTCTTCAGACTGCAGACAGCGCTTTGGACTCTTGGCTGCTGAGAAGCTCCTTCATAACTGGCTGCTGTAAATAACTATTCAGGATTTTAAAAATGTTTTTTTTATAATGTTTGCTAGGTGGTAGGATTCAAGAATCAAAGTGTTTATTGCCATATGCACAGTATGGAAACGTTTCCCTGCACAATGAAATTCTTACTTACTGGTGGCGGTAATGTCTGGATTAGATTTTAGCAGCACATTTTAGAAAAGGTGTGGTTGTCATTGAAGGGGGGTAGAATAGTAGAAACAATGTCCTGGACCATCTTCACCTGATTTATCAATGTATTATATCTTATTTAATGCACCTTTAAAATGTCTTGTTTTCCTCACTCATGCCTAATCTTCACATCTATGTCCTTCCTAGGTAAGATATGAGAAATCGATGGAATGCAGGAAACACATTTTTAGAGATGTGAAACAACCTTTTCACCACTCTGTAATCTGAAGAGTCCAATCACTAACTGATTTCTAATAAACGGCTGTTGGTCAATAAAGGGCTTAATGAAGGATGCTCTTGTCCTTGCTTGTGTCTCCTCAAGGCAGCCTCCTTGCACCGCAGTCCTCTGAACAACAGTAAGGGAGCTGAGATGTCCTTCATTATGTCAGACCAGAAATGATTTCCAGGTCACCTTTGAAAAATGGAGTGAGGAGACTTGAAATAAGGTAATGGGAAACACCCTTGGACTCCTACTCCAGAGCCTGACTCAGACTTGTATCTCTGGCTAGACATTTCCCCGTTAGTAGCTATTATGTTTATTGATTTAATCCCTGTCTCTCTGTCACACTCACTCACTCACTCTCTTGCTGGTAGGTCTAACTGAACAGCATGAAGATGTAGCAGGGGATTTGAGGTGCGAGTTTGAACTGGAGGCTTCAAGCTGGGTCACATCACCTCACACTCTGCATGTTAGCAGCCCCATGGCGTGTGTGAATGTCAGTCTCTCTCGAAGTCCTGTCCTTAGTGTGTTTGATGTTTGTGTGTGTGTGTGTGTGTGTGTGTGTGTGTGTCATTGTCACTCCATCTACCTCTGTGCCTTTCTATCTCTGTACCGTTAAATTATTTTGTTGAGCGATAAAATGTCAACACAGATTAGCAGGGTTTGGACAGGAGGCAAGGAGAGTGTGGAGGAGAAATAGAAGAGGAATAAAACAAGGAGTATAACAAAAATAAGGGTGGAGGGAGGGGTGGCTTATGGTTTTTTAGCAGGACACATATTTTGCAAACTCATTCATCACTGTTCGACTTTTTCAAAAAGAGATAAGAGTACAGATAATAAAATTCATCCACATCATACGTGCTGAAGGGCTTAGATACAGCAAGGTTTTTACACATTCAATACATGCCTCAGCTCCTGAGCCTCTCAGCTGTGTTGAGCATGGCAAATCTGGGGCCTGTTTTTCATACATGGATTAACAGGTTAAGTTGTACTTCTGCATCAACAAAGTACAGAAAACATAGAAGTCAGGACACGGATGTGGCAGAGTCAGACTTAAAGTTGTTATAATTTTCATCCTAGGACACCTTATTAATGGGCTGACAATAGGGGTAGCAATGTTACTGCAAGATCACCTAGAGACTGACTACCTGGCAGGGCTGCGATGAGTGGTGGAGGTAGAGAGTAGCTGGTATAAGGTAGCCTTCATGTCTGTATGGTGAAAAGAAATGTTTAGTACCCATAACTCTCTCTGGGGGCTGACAATAGTCCAGTATGAGATGGATTTCTGGTGCGATGACGGCAGCAAATGAGATGGAGCATGCACCTGGGAACAAAGCACAGGGTTGGCAATCTGGAGAGTCTTTGATTGGGCTGTACAGATGTAGGCTGGAGCGAGCTGCCTCGCTGGCACGAGTTCCCTGCTACCTCTTAGAGCAAGACGGATACTGATGGTAAACCAGTGGTGAAAAAGGAGGAGAATCACTGGGGCAAATCAACTTGCTAAGGCAGGGATGTCCAGAACAGATGTGTCAGGAAGAGGCCCTGGAAGTTCAGTAGGCCCTTTAAGGTTGGTGAGCCTGGCGGTCCAAGGGCCTGTCATATTTCCAGAGGGGAGCCAGAGAGGAGGCTGGAGGTAGTCAACAGCCGGGGTAAGTGGCCATCCATGTAGGAGATGTGGACAGATGCGGGGTTGTGCAACTACACTGGTTGTTGCTAGCATGGAAGCAGGTGGAAGAGCAGAAGTCATCAGATGGAGAGGATCAGCCAGTGAGGAAAACAGCTCATCATTAGATGGTGAGAGGGAACCAGCAACAACGTAGACTGTTGCATCCCCTCACAGCCAGCCAGTTTGAAAAAGTGACACTTTAACACACCGCACAGACTATGGCCAACAGATTACTACCATGTATATTCTGCACCCCCTACCAGCTGGTGGTGGTATCTCTATTCACCATTTATGAAAGCGAAAGTAGACTTAGACAGTGAAAATAAAGCTGTTGTTCAACAGAGCAGCTGTTTATATCTGATTCTAATCGAGAATGTGTCTGATAAGAAGTTGTAAATTGTGCTGCCGTTCTTTGACCTTGGTCATTTGGTTGTAGAAGAAGAAAGGAGTTTGTGGAGGTGAAAAACAAGGAGAAACTATAGATACTACAGTGAAAGCCTGAAGGGGCTTTCCCGAACTGTTCTCTTCTCATGCATTTCTCATGCATGCTAAGCTGAACTCTCAATCAGAGTGGTCTCTCTCACTGACAAGGCCCAACTGGCCTGATGCCAACTAAATATAATAAATCGGCTGAAAAGCTGCCGACAGGGGCCGACTAGTGCTAATGGTATGAGACACACCAAGAAGATGATCCCCGACAGACACTCACCAAAAGCCCAATGGTGGCCAACAGCCAACCGTCAGCTTGGTGTTATAGCCCAAAGGCTCATTGTGTGTATGTTAAATTGAATCAGTTGATTCTAAATTTATTAAAGCTCTCACAGCTAGAAAAAGTGAAAGCATGTGTGAATTTTACATATCCAGTCATAGCAGCATAAGTACTCAGGCCACAGTTATCAGCAAGCATATTGTATTACCAACATAATCAAATCAGAAAGCCATGCAAATAATGTAACCATTTGGTACAATGAGCTGAAAGTTGGCTAATAGCAATGGACAGTAGTACAGTACCTCGTTGCACCTGGTACATTCACACATAAGAACTTTTAAATTCCATTAATTGGTTAAAAGCAAGATCACAACCAATACACTGGCACATGACTGCACCAACTCCAACAGAAGCTTTAAGAAGTGGTGTTAAAGCCTGGTGAGTGTGGCCATTTAAAATGACTGCTATGATGTTTGTAATTTGCAGGCATCAGGGCCAGTAAGTCTGATTAGATCAGCTAATGCTCTAATTATAAAGGGGTTTATGGGTTTCAGCCTTGGTGGATTAGTATTAAAACTGAAGCAATTTGTGCTTGGCAATCTGCGTGATGAAGGAGGTGCTGTTTGCTGTAAACAGCTCTGTTTAGTGGCATATTTTTTGCAAATAACTTGATTTGCATAAATTTCATAGCGAATAAAATAAAACACCATGTTCTCTTAAGCAACCAAGTTGCACAAAATGTGACAGTGCCCACACAAGACTACAGTATTCACAGTATTCAACCTAGACCACAGAGTGGGGCAGTTTTTCTGTGGTTTAGAACAATGTGTTTTGTGGCATTAATGAAGCCATGGTGCACAGTGTGTGCACAGACATACAAACAGACAGCATGGCTACTGACCTGTGGTAGGTTTATGGCCACAGGTGTGCACCTGCAGAGAAGGCAGACACTGAGTCATGAGGGATTCATACTCAGTAGGTGGAGTGGGCCTGACTTCAGTAATGATAGATGGTTTTCCAATTAAGCAGCATGTGCTATCTATGGCACTGAGCTGCAACCCCTGGGTTGGTGGTATAAGAGAACAGTATGGATGTAGGACAAAGTCTCTCAAGAGAAAACTGATATGTGCGGGAAAGTCATCCAAAAACAGACGATATATTATGTGATTCTTTGGGAATTGAATAACCTGTTGTTCAACTGCAGCGAGAATTTGTGCCATTGTGGTATATTTATGTTTTAATTTTCATTTGAAATGAATGCATTTTGAGATTTTGCCGTAAGGGTTCCCATCAGGCTCTGGGTGATTTAAACAGAATTTCATGGAGTCATGCCACAAATATCACCTGGATGACTTTTCATTCTAACCAGAAATAAATTTAAAAAAGTCAAAATTTGATGACTGTGGGCAGTTTGGATATACCATGATCTGGATGGCTGAGAATCTACACAGACTCCTACTGAAATGTTCAGTGCCTTACCAGTCTTTGATTCTCATGAGTCATTATTCATAAATTGAAGTCTGGACTCAATTAGTGACAAGTTGCAAGTCAAGTCAAAAGTATATTTATATGGGCCTCAAGTGTGAGTTGCCATCTCAAGTGCCCATTTCTAACAAGAATCTATTTAACTTGTGTGCTTAACTGTGTAATGAAACGACTTAGTGGGGTGAAATTTTTGTCTGAAATTGTACCTGTCAGGGTATAATCTCTCCAAAATTCAAACCTTAATTTGTTCCAGGAGAAAATACCAATGAATGCAATTTCTGCTGTTGTTAATCAGCCAAAAAGCAGCACACAGTCTGCTTTATTTCTTGGGAAAAGGTTTTAAAATGTGGTTTTAAACTGAGCATATGACAAGGTGACACATGGAGACAGAGATCACATACTGTACTGTGGAAATAATCACCTTTATTTGACCAAGTATGTTACACGCAAGGAATTTGTTTCTGGTACAGACCCGATGGCAGCCATCTGCAGTGCCAACTCAACCGATGGCTCCAAGCTTTGGGGGCAACGGGGGGGTTTAAGGTCTTGCCCAAGGACACTTTGACACGTGGACTGGAGGCACTGAGATTCAAACCTTCAACCTTCTGTTTGGGAGACGACTGCTCTACCCACCACACCACTGTCGCCTCCCCGCACCACTGTTGCCTCCCCAAATTTATTTAATGATAATTTATTAAATGACATTAAGCAGCATGCCAAAAAGACAGATAAGATATTGCAGGGACAGGTTGGATGCAGGAGCTATTTAGAGTTGATCCTCTCTCTTATCTAACAACAATTGATTTTTTAATCATACTGTATGGCCTAGTGTTACCTGAATTAATATTCAGCTCTTGGAGACAAAGAAGGTGGAGCTATGGCCAGGCTGAGGAAAAACATAACTTGGCTACTTCTTCCAAGTATTCTCCTGACTAATGTCCAGTCATTGGAAAACAAGCCTGAACTTAAGAGCAAATAGGCATTTCAAAGCAAAAGCAAGAAGTGTAATGTGATGATCTTTACAGAGATCTGGCTAAACCCAAAAATCCCAGAGTGTGCTGCTACACCAGTGGGATGCTCCATATATCAGTAAGATTGGAGAACTGGGTCAGGGAAGATCATAAGAGGAGGTGTGTGTTTACTGGTAAACAACTAATGTTGCACAGACATGGAGTTCATTTCTTCAGTTTGCAATTTAGAGCTCCTCATGATAAAATGCCATCTTTTCTACCTCCAGAGAAAGTTTTCATCAGTCCTGCTTATGGCAGCATACATACTGTTGCAAGCTGACACCACACAGGCACTAGATGAGATGCATACAGCCATAAGCAAGCAAGAAACACAACACCCAGAGGTTGCAATTATTGTGGGTGGGGATTTTAACCGAGCGAATCACATGTGCGAAGTGTGGCACATTACCTCCAACATATCAGCTGTGCAATGCATGGTGCAGCCATGCTGGATCATGTTTACACTCCCTACCAAGAGGCATACAAAGCCTTCCCTCAGCTGCCATTTGATAAATCAGACCATGCCTTGATCCCAGCTTTCACTGCCTAAAAACAGAGACTGAAATGGAAGAGAACAATCACCAAAACAAACAAAGATGGACAGATGAAGCAATCTCCTTTCTGCATGACTGTGTCATCTCATTGAGCTGGGACATTTTTAGGGTGGTGGCACACACCCACTGGATATATCAAAAAGTGCACTGATAATATGGTGCCTAGGACTATCATGAGGAAATTCCCAAATCAAATCTTTGGATTGACAATGAGATTCATGCTGCTCTCCATGTATGCACAACTGCCCAGAATACTGGAGATTTGGTAAACTGCAAAGTATGTAAATATCAACTCAGGAAATCCATTAGCGATGCAAAAATGTGATACAGAGAATGGCTCAGGTCCAGCTGTACCCCAAAGGAAATCTGGAATGGACTGACAGCAATTACAGAATACAACGGGAGATCCAGTCCAGGGGGAGGGGCCAATTGCTCCCCTAACCAGCGACTTTAGTGCTTTTTACTCTATCTTTAAGATTAACACCTTCACTCTGCCCTCACCTGCTGGAGATATGTAATACCTTTAAGGACCCCAGAGAGATAGTATATACCACCTTTCATCAAACTTAATTTGACAGGTGGCCCCGCCCCCTTTGTCCATTTTTCAGCCAATCAGAATCGTCCTTTCAGTCCTTAGTCCCGCCTTCCGGTTTCCGGTCCACGTGGTCCCCACGTGGCCCCCACGTGGTCACCGGGGGTACCCCACCCTCCTGCAGCTGGAGATAAGGAAGTTGTGGTTAACCGCATCTGAAAAGATAAACAGACATCGGTTGCATTCTGTACACGCCTATGGTTATGTATGGTTATGTAGATAAGAATATAACTGTATAATTGCATTTGATATTGGTTGCACCCCTTACATATCAGGGTGTAGTTAAGTATTTAACTTGTTCCTTACTTGATCTTGTATAATGATCTAATTAAGAATGTTGAGTGTGGAATATAGACTTAACAGAATGTCAAACTATTGTCAACGAACAGCATTTTAGTGCGTTATCCTTTGAACATACATCGAAGCAGTTAGGGTGAACACGATCCCTTTTTTTTTTTTTTGCGTCCCTCTGTCACGGTTCGTTTTCTACATGCTTTCCACGCCCATGCTGTAGCAAAAAGTAGTAATACAGAATGCTAAACTACTCTCAATGAACAGCATATTACTGCGCTTCTTATAACATATATCCAAGCAGATAGTGTGATCACATTACCTTTTTAA